>NW_011494961.1:4165585-4198435 GCF_000754665.1 Bison bison bison
ATACACAATGGAGTATTACTCAGCCATTAAAAATAATACATTTGAATCAGTTCTAATGAGGTGGATGAAACTGGAGCCTATTATACAGAGCGAAGTAAGCCAGAAAGAAAAACACCAATACAGTATACTAACGCATATATATGGAATTTAGAAAGATGGTAACGACAACCCTGTATACGAGACAGCAAAAGAGACACTGATGTATAGAACAGTCTTTTGGACTCTGGGAGAGGGAGAGGGTGGGATGGTTTGGGAGAATGGCATTGAAACATGTATAATATCATATATGAAACCAGTTGCCAGTCCAGGTTCAATGCACAATACTGGATGCTTGGGGCTGGTGCACTGGGACGACCCAGAGGGATGGTACGGGAGGGGGGAGGGAGGAGGGTTCAGGATGGGGAACACGTGTATACCTGTGGCGGATTCATGTTGATATATGGCAAAACCAATACAATATTGTAAAGTTAAAAAATAAAAATTAAAAAAAAAGAAAAATGCACATTTTTATGATTGATAATGGAAATATTTCATAGTGTCATGTGTGTTTTCTATTGTAAGTGCTAATGACTTGAGAATATATTCTTTTCCTATTTAAAACATTTCCTGATTGCATCAGCTTAGGAAAATAAGACACTTCCTCCTATCAATTATAATTATTGCAAAAGCTAGTTCAAAAAAAAAAACACAGCAACTGTTTTATTGTGAATTCCAATGTATTATTATTTTCTCTATATTTGCACTACTTAAAATGCAGCTATACTTATTATTTCAAAACTTAAACATGTTGTCACAGGTGATTCTACAGCAAAATTTTTCCTGATATTTCCAAAAGTGTACATATTAATTTATTTTATTTTTTAAGATAAAAATGAACCAATAAGACAATTAGAAAATCAGAAAATGCTTATACATTTTATAGGCTAATAGCAGAGAAGAGACTTTCTTAATTAAACATGAAAAATATCTATAGAGATAGCCTTATAATGGCTCTGATCATTTGGTATGAGAAAGTTTACTGATCTGGAAAGCAAGAGAGGATCTTTGAATTGTTTCAGAAGCAAAGTCACATCTCCACACAACAGGTCAAAGAAATAATTACAACTTACATATAGCTTTGACATATTTTGCCTATTGCCATAGCAATAGGAAAGTTTCTCCAGTGAATACAATGGAGTTTATGACTATAGCTTAGCAAAAGATGTAAGAATGATTATGATGTAATTAAAAGCTGCAGAATGGTTGATTTTTTTTCTCAATAAATCTGCCAGAATAGATTTTTAGAAAATGAAAAAGTAGATGATTTTGAGAATTTTTTCTGTGTGATATCAGAGACAGACTCATCTCAGCTTATGAAAGAAGCAGTAATGGGCAAGAAAGATATATATCCTATCTCCACCTTCAGTCCCAAGTAGTGATTAAGTGAGAAAACAGCCACCACTTGGAAGAGCGGCAAGTACAGAAATATTTCTGATAGGAAATCCTTTCCAAAGGCAAATCTAAGTCACGCGAGGATTTACAGTTGAGAAAGCATCATTTTTGAAAAGGTAAAATCATAACTATCATTCAAATAATTGATGATCTATGTCAAAGATTTTATGTATCCAATTAATGACAAGATCAGTAAAACTGGTTCAGAGGAGAATCTGAAGAACAGACTTACACATGGATCGCTATGTACACTAAGTGCTGAGATAATTGGCTAGTATGTACAAAACTGGTTACTATCCTATTTGACACAAAAACATTGTTTTGGATTATCTTTTATATAAAACAGAAATTAATCATATTCAAACTGGACAAAGTCTATGAGCATTTCTAAGGAAAACAATCATTTGCATTCCTATCAGTTTTCTACAAATTAACTTCTACTGCTACAAAGTTATAAAATGGCCTGGAAAGAGAATTAAATATGCAAAGCCTTACAAAATCAGATAATTCTAGGAAGGTCTGCTTGATAACACCTACCACTTCACTGAACAGACCCCCAGAAATCTCTTCTGCCCATTTCAGATCTTTGACAATTTATTCTGACATAGTTGAATCAATCAGCCTGTTCTTTGTCACTGTATTCCTGGCACAGTAGAATCTTAAGACAATAGACATAAAAACTATCAATATGCAGGGAGAGCACTCATAAAAGAAAGATCTGTTTTCTATCAGAAAAAATAAGTATATACCTATTTTAAAGAGTAGACTCTGAACTCTTTCAGAGAGTAACAATTTTGAGGACGAGTGGACGTCTTACCTCTTCATATTCTCAATGCTCTGCACATACAGCCCAGTCCTTCCTGACTAAGCTACACTTCAAAATGACTAGGGGAGATTTTCTGTTTTGTTTTGTTTAAATATAGTCACTCTGATCCTACTGAAATCTACTGAATCCAGTTCTCCAGGCATAGAATCCAAGTCTCTGGACTTTTTTAATGATTCTGATGTGTGACCACAGGAAAGACACACTGTTGATTGACAGAAAAGAAAAGGTTCAAAGAAGTTATTTCTGAAATTGTTGTGCGGGAGTCCAGAACACAAACTAACAGCTGACTTTAGTTGCAACTATCCTATCAAAAGCAAAGTATCACTGTATTTCCTTTTCATGATCACTATAAATTTTCCCCTGTAACTTTCATAATTATAGTCAACAGTAGATAAATGTGTTGATTACCAGAGAAGCCCAGGAAAGAAACTTATTCCATGCTCTACAGCATTAATTAATTTTATATTCTGTACCAGCTAACTCTTCTGAATAACCTCTCAAAGTTCTTCCAAGTTTATTACACTCAGGTAATAAAACCCTAAAATGTTTACAGTATACTTGCACCATCAGATTTTATTAATTAAGAATTTCTTTGAGTTACTTACTATCACTATCATTATGTATTAGGAGGACTATGCCAAGTGGGGATTTGCCAGAATTAAGCTATTATTTTCTCCCAACCATGTGCAATTTTTCTTTCAGAACATAATTCATATAAGCAATGGAACCTACATTAGGCAGATATATTTTCTGTATTAATGAAAAAATGTCATACAATTTACCATGGGAGATAGAAAACAGATGAATGTTATTCTTCTAAGATCATGACTGCTAATCTGAGAGGTGAACTGAAGCAGTTGATCCCAGTTTCAGGTTAACAAAGGTATTTTTGCATTCATTGTTGCTTTTCCCCCCACACATTTCAGAAAAAAACCTAACTTTTAACACATACTATTGATAATGATTATTTCACCACTGTGGCTTGAAATAAGATTTGGAATAAATAAGCTTTAAAAAATGCAGTTTGCAATTTATAAAGATAATGTGTTCATTCTAAGAAAAATTTGAAATTAAAAGGTTAAAGAAAAATGATAAGTATCCAATAAAACCACTATTTACATATATCTTTTGTATGTTTCTATGCATATGAAAAATATAGTTGAGGGCATATTGGATGCATTTCTTTCATCCTGAATTTTAAAGTTAATAAATCATAAGCATTTTTATATCATTAACTTTTCTTTCAAAAGAGACTTTAAGAATGGATGCATACTATTCCATTTCATGGATAAAGATAAACCATAATTTATTTAACAATTTCCTTATTATTAAATATATGATCGTTTTTAATTTGGAGTCATAATAAAATAGCTTTTAAAAAGCTCTTTTCTCAACAAGCATTATCCATATTATGCACTAGGCATCTAAAACTGTCACCCATGGATAAACTACTTGAATTTTCTGGAGATGTTTCAAGAAATCTAAGGAGCTCATAACTTTAAAATATCAGTATATTCTTTTTAATTAATTTAAAAATCATTTTTATAAAAACAGAAACCATTATGAGATATCATCTCACACCTATTAGAATGGACATCATCAGAAAAATAAAAGATAACAAATGCCGGCATGGATGTAGAGAAAATGGAAACCACTGCACACTGTTGTTGAAAACTGGTGCAGCCAGTGCGGAAAACAGTATGAAGGATCCTCAAAAATTATAACCAGAACTACCATTTGATGGGGAGGGAGGAGGGAGGAGGGTTCACAGGTATACCTGTGGCGGATTCATTTCGATATTTGGCAAAACTAATACAATATTGTAAAGTTTAAAAATAAAATAAAATTAAAAAAAAAAAAAAAGAACTACCATTTGGTTCAGCGATTCCACTTCTGAGAATACATTCAAAAGAAACAGCAACACTAAGTCTAAAAGATGCCTGCACCCTTTGTTTACTGCAGCATTATTTTCAACAGCTAAGATACGGAAACATCCTAAGCACCCATCAATGTGAATGAATGAAGAAACTGCAGCACAAATAAATACAATGGAATATCATTCAACCATAAAGAAAATAAGAATTTGCTACAACATGGACCTTGAAGGCATTATGATAAGTGAAATAAATCAGAGAGAGAAAGATAATACTGTATGATCTCACTAATACGTGGAATTAAAAAAAATAAATAACCTCATATAAAAAGAGATCAGACTTCTGGATACCAGACATGTAGGGTATAGTGAGAAAAAATTGGAGGAAGTTGGTCAAAGGTACAAACTTGCAGTTATAAGATGATTAAGCACAAAGATATAATGCACAATGATGATAAGAACTAACACTGCTATAAGCTAGGCATAGGAAAATTGTTAAGAAAACAAATTATAAAAGATCTTATCATAAGAAGAATTTTCCCCTTTTTTCTTCATTCTCTTTTTATTGTATGTATATGAAGAGATAGAGGTTAGCTGAACCTCTTGTGGTAATAATTTTGCATTGTATGTAAATCAAACCATCATGCTGGATGCCTTAAACTTACACAGTGATGTATGTCAGTTGTTTCTCAATAAACTGGAAAAAAGATTCTTAAAAAATAAATTAACTACAAAGGAAAAAACATTTTTACATATCATCTCTTAGTTTTTCACACCAAGACTTACAGAAGTACCTTTGAGGTCATGAAAACAGAGGTGTGACTACAGTGCATCACAACTGGAAGAACCATTATTTTTAAATCTGTGCTAAATTTCAGAGATCATTTCCTTTTGGTTTGAATCAAATTCCAAGAATTTGGGCGTTGCATTGTATTCCTTTCCAAATCCTCATTCCTCTCTACTTCAATATCTAAAGTGCCTTAACAACATAGAAAAAGTGACCAATTCTTTTTCTTTTTTACAACTTTACTCAAGAGATGACTTAATATTAATATTTTGGTTCCCATTTTGTTCCAATCTCAACACTTGGCCCTTAGGAGTATTTAAAATAAACATTCTAATTTTAGAGCAGTCATGAACTTTTTTTACTTAATAGTTAATTCATATTTGCAAAACAGTCTATTTTATTTTAAAAAATATCTAGTTCATGTTATTTTTCCCCAACTTGATCTACAACTTGAGCTTGCTATTTGTTAGCACTTTATTGGCCCAACACTCATTTAAAACAAAATGGCAACAATTAGCTTAATAATCAGCTTCCAAAACTATACTATAGAGTTTAATATTTTAGTTAGCAGTTTAAGTACCTACAACATACAACACTCTCTACCAGAGCGACTGCTTTAGTATTTTATTTGGAAAGGGAAAGAAGCAACAACATTAAAGACATTCTTAAAAAGTCTTCATTATTATCTTCTACAGGAATTATTTAAATTATTGGAATATAAACAAATTTCATTTCTCTAATCTCTGCTGATGCTGCTGCTGCTGCTAAGTCACTTCAGTCGTGTCTGACTCTGTGTGACCCCATGGACTGCAGCCCACCAGGCTCCTCCGTCCATAGGATTTTCCAGGCAAGAGTACTGGAGTGGGGTGCCATTGCCTTCTCCAGTCTCTAGTTTAGTATTAATGTGTTAAGTGGGATTGGCTTTGACTCTAGCACTATTATATGTCAAAATACAAAAATGCCAAAAATAGAATAATAAGTCCAATAGAATATACTGCTTAATGAAAAACCAGATCTCCATTTTGAAACTATTTATACTTATCTGTTGATGAAATTTAAATCTATGTTTTTCTAACAACAAATTGAAGGTATTATTTTCTTTGAAGTTAGAAAAATAATCTTAGAATTATGTAAGTTTTCTTTTTTTAAAAGGAACATTAAAAATGTTATCTTTTATAATACTAGAAAAAAGAGAAACAACCGAAAGTAACTCTGTTCCCTCTGCTTGTGTATCTTGAGTTTTACTAGGCTGATGTCAGTGACAATAATATTAGACAATCATTTTTAATTACAGCTGTTTTTTCAGAGTTTGGCCATACTTAACTAAAATGTGACACTGATATTGAACTGTCTGAACTGATTAATGTATTCAGTTCAGTTCAGTTCAGTCGCTCAGTTGTGTCCAACTCTTTGCAACCTCATGAATTACAGCACACCAGGCCTCCCTGTCCATCACCAACTCCCGGAGTTCACCCAGACTCATGTCCATCGAGTCAGTGATGCCATCCAGCCATCTCATCCTCTGTCGTCCCCTTCTCCTCCTGCCCCCAATCCCTCCCAGCATCAGAGTCTTTTCCAGTGAGTCAACTCTTTGCATGAGGTGGCCAAAGTACTGGAGTTTCAGCTTTAGCATCATTCCTTCCAAAGAAATCCCAGGGCTGATCTCCTTCAGAATGGACTGGTTGGATCTCCTTGCAGTCCAAGGGACTCTCAAGAGTCTTCTCCAACACCACACAGTTCAAAAGCCAACATTAAACTTCAAGACCTTTTTGAAACTTTAAGTAATCTCTTTACAAAACCTTTGCTCAAAATAAGTGATTCACCCCACCTCTGAATCTTTCATACCAGACTGAGCAGTTCTTGCTACGATCTCAAGTATTTCCAAGCAAAACACACTTTAATCAATAGGCACTTCGGTGTTGTAAGATAATAGAAAGTGTATATATATATTGGTCTCTCACTGGTTCCTGGCACAGAGAGCCTAAAATCCATGTAAATAACAAGAACTGAAAAAGATAATCTTTCTGTTCATCTTTGATCTTTGGCCCCAGTTTCTGACACTAGTTGGAATTTCCCTGTGAGACAGGAGTGCCTTTTGTTCTAAAAAGGTGAGTCTTAGTGAGATCCCGGATCGGGGCAGATCAGCAGAAACACCAAGCCTTGTTTAAAAGCTTGTTATTTTCAGCTCCACCATCCCCCATTCTCCAGAGAAGGGAGAGGGGCTGAAAATGGGAGTTCATGAAGAATCCTACTACATGATGAAGTTCCAAAAACATCCCCAAAATAGGGGGTTTGGAGTGCTTCCCCTTGGTTGGTGAACAGTGAGATGTCTCCCCTTCCCATAGGGCTTGCTGCGGGGAGCGAGCTCCGCCCCTGGCAAAGGTCATGAGGAAGGAGGCTTGGCATACGCAAAGGCTCCGGCCTTTGCCTCAGGAGTCTCCCTGGAAATTCTCGAGCAATCTACCCCCCAAACCAGAGTCTGCCTACTTTCTGCTTTGTGCTTTCACCTACACCTCTGACTTTACGGGGGAGCTGTCCCCTACTACCTCTCTGAAAAAAAGAGTTAGCTTACAGCTCCAGTTAATAATTCCTGGGTGTGACAGTGTTTCAACCTACAAACTCCCTTGGAAGTCCTCTAGCCTGCCTGAATAGGTTTTTCCGGCCACATGTGATTGCTCAGAGCCTCCAAACTGAAAGGCATGAGATGTTCTAAACTGTCTAAATACAGATTCCTTTGAGCAGTTAAAAGATTGATTAGAAATTGTACTGGTGAAGGGATTTTCACTTGTTGGGCCAATGTTTGCTGCTAAGTTTCCATATCCCTTATCTGCTGTGTCCCTGGCAGTGTATTGATTAATATAATTGGTGTAAGTAGTAGCTTTAATGTTTGTAACCTGGCACCCTTGAGTTAATTCTTTTTCTTGTTATAGCCCACCACACCTTTGCTCTGTAGGAATGCAACTTTATCTAATGCTTTTTGGAGGCTGGCGCCTGACTTTAGAATAATCACCTTTAGAGAAAAAGGCCTCCGGGCCAGAAGATGATGCAAATCACCTAAACATTTGCATATGATAAGTTTGCAGGAAGAAAGCCTGGCTTACTGCATGACTCTACCCCTTGCCCCATTATCCTCTATGCATAACTTAAGGTATAAAAACTACTTTGGAAAATAAAGTGCGGGCCTTGTTCACCGAAACTTGATCTCACCATGTCGTTCTTTCTCTTACCTTCTGGCTGAATTATTCAGCCTCTTTTCTACACTGAATTTCCTCACTGAGCTATCCTCATTCTATTACTCTTTATATCCTTAATTAACGTTTAATTAAGCAGTTGTTTCCTGATCCTCGCCGACGCCGTCCCCGCTTCGAATTCCCTGGATCCACCGGGGCTGGACCCCGGCAGCTTGCCCTTTGCATTTCTTCCATCATCCAGTCCTACACCTTTATTTAACAATTTAGGAAACTGAGGCCCAAACATGTGGGTCAGGTGTTCAAGGCCACAATATTAAACAGCACTCCAGCTGGAACTAGCATCCCAGTCTTCCAGCTTCCAGACCAGACTTCTGTTCCCTCTGCTGTGTGTCAGATAATAGTCCCCAGGCAGATGTATACAAGGACAAAAGACCCAGAGCTGAATTGCTGTGCATTAAGCACTATATATAGGAGATCATGCTGTTTGACATTTTACAAGAAACAAGTAATAAATTCTTGTTAGTTGCCATGGTCACAAACATTTAAACACAGGAACAAATAGAAATGTAAAAATGTGGAATTGTATTTAAAGTCACTCTTAAAAAAATAAATAAATAAAGTCACTCTTAAAAAATCTAATAAAAATTAGAGAGAAACGGTATCTCATATTTCTCAAGGCACCTTACTTAACTCTGAATCAGAGCATATAATAGTGACTATTAAAAAAAAAGAAACCTAAAGCAGAAAATTTTCTCATAAGAAGGCAATACTTAGAATTATTCATTCAGGCTAATCACCATTAAAAGCACTCTGATAACATGGATGTATTTAAATAAATAAGACTGCCTGAATATTTCTTAACCAGAAATCCCTGAGCTATCCAAGCCAAAGTTTTGATTTAAGTTTGGATGTTAAATGTAAAATTTAACAATTTTATATTTGGCATTTAAAGCAACACTGAACAGAAAGCGAGGGAAGGTACAAGGAAAATTCTTTAACCTTAAGTATGTATGTGTGCAATAAGGCATAGCCAGAATTAAAGCAAGTCAACAAAGTAAACATGATGATTCAATTAAATAAAAAAAGAACAGACCATCTTTGATTATCAAAGACCATCTCTGTATTATCAAAGTCTATACACACTGTATCTATGAAGAAGGTAAGCAATAAATGGCTTCTCTGTGCCAGTCTGCACATTATTTATAACCACTGTGGTAAATCTTTCAAAATCCCAAGAGAATATAAAATATTCAAGCTGAAATTACTATTCATAACTGAAAATAATGTATATCTGTAATCAAAACTCATTGATATTGCTTTATTTTGTTCAGATTTTAAACGCATAGCTCTTAATAAAAAAACAAATCTTCTTTAGTACTACATTCTATATCCTCTGATATGTGTGTAATATCTTTGAAACATTTATCGTTTCTTAGCTAATTGCTTTTCCATAGGGAACACGTTTTGTTTGAGTGTGGGAAGGTGTATGTATACATTGACATTTCCAACTCAAATGTCATGAGATCACGTCTCTCAGGAGTTGTTGCCAACACATAATGTATTTTACAAATATTCAAGGAAAGAAAAGTGAGTTGCGTCTCCTCAACATTAGGAATGCAGATTGATTTTGTGTAATATAAAAGGTTTAATCGATATTATATACCATAATCAGAGGTAGCATTGAGTGAGGAACAACATTCTGAGATTAGAGATGGGAGATATGAATTCTAAACCTAGCATTGCCACTAACTAGCCCAGTGGAAAAGCTTCACTTCTAATGCACTTGAAATAAGATGACTGGACTGAATGATCTATGAGGGTCTTTTCTAGGAGACCTAAAATCCTATAATATTATTATTCAGTTCAGTTCAATTCAGTCACTCAGTCATGTCCGACTCTGCGACCCCATGAACTGTGTAGCACACAGGCCTCCCTGTCCATCATCAACTCCCGGAGTTGACTCAAAGTCATGTCCATCGAGTAGGTGATGCCATCCATTCATCTCATCCTCTGTTGTCCCCTTCTCCTCCTGCCCCCAATCCCTCCCAGCATCAGAGTCTTTTCCAATGAGTCAACTCTTCGCATGAGGTGGCCAAAGTATTGGAGTTTTAGCTTTAGCATCACTCCTTCCAAAGAACATCCAGGGCTGATCGTTTTCAGAATGGACTGGTTGGATCTCCTTGCACTCCAAGGGACTCTCAAGAGTCTTCTCCAACACCACAGTTCAAAAGCATCAATTCTTCAGCGCTCAGCTTTCTTCACAGTCCAACTTTCACATCCATACATGACCACTGGAAAAACCATAGCCTTGACTAGACGGACCTTTGTTGGCAAAGTAATGTCTCTGCTTTTTAATATGCTTATTCTACTCTAAAATATAATAAATTTTATTAATATCTGCATGAGAAAATATTATAAGCAGATTGATAGATTCATTAATTAAAACTATTTTTATTTTCTAGACAAAATAATTTTTTCATTAAGATGTTCAATTCTCATTGATGGCAGACATTTTAATGCAATTAAAATTCACTTTTCTCATTTCCCAACTAGAACTTTAGTTTGGCTGCACTTAAATTTTCAAGCATTAGCAAGACACTTAATATGACTAAAGCAAATAAAAGGTTATTTCCTATTACAGAAGTATGAGCAAAATGCTGGCTTATGAGTTTTCTGCTTGCTATTTAGCAAAAATAATGCACTTATTCCATTTGTCTTAGGAAAAATAGACTATTAGAGACTCTATGCATCTCAAATTCTTAGGATTTAGGAAAATTAAAAATAATGTAATATATATCCAAATTAGTTACATTAATTATCCTCTATTGGCTTTCATGAAATAAACTAATTGTTTTATTTCCTCACCTGAAAGTTTGGATTTCAATCAACATTAATGACAATTAATGACTTCTCAAGTTAAGTTTCTATTTAAAATATCATGTTTTTAAAAAGTATAGTTAATACCTATAAAGAAAAACATCTGTGATAAAGAAATGAAATCTGACTAAAGTTAATGGAAGTATAAACTACACTTCCATATAGCTGCTATAAATTTTCACTGTCACCTACAAATTCATTTAATATAAAACATGCTTCTCACATGAAAAAATGCTCAATATCAGTAATTATTAGAGAAATGCAAATCAGGTCATGTACATACTGCTATACTAAAAATGAATAAACAACAAATACCTGTTGTATAGCAGATGGAATTCTGCTCCATGTTACATGCCAGCCTGGATGGAAGCAAGGTTTGGGGGAGAATGGATACATGTATATGCCTGTCTGAGTCCCTTCACTGTTCACCTGGAACTACCACAACACTGTTAATCAGCTGTTACAAAATAAGAAGTTTAAACTTAAAAATTAAAAAAAAAATTTTTAATTTAATTAAAAAAAAAAAAACTGCAATGAGGTATCACCTCATACTGTCAGAATGGCCCTCGTTACAAAATCTACAAATAACAAATAATGAAGAGTGAGAAGAAAAGGGAACCCTCCTACACTACGGGTAGGAATATAAGTTGGTGCAGCAACTATGGAAAACAGTATGGAGGTTCCCCAAAAAAGTAAAAATAGAGTTGCCATATGATCCAGCAATCCCACTTCCGTGCATATACCAGACAAAACTGTAATTTGAAAAGATACATGTACCCCTACTGTCATAGCTGCACTATTTACAATAGCCAAGACATGGGAACAACCTAAATGTCCATCAGCAGATGAATGGAAGATGCTAGTATACCTTCTAGTATCTTCTATGTGTCTAGCACATAAAAAGCATCAATCAGGGCTTCCCTGGTGGCTCAGTGGTAAAGAATTTGCCTACCAGTGCAGGAGACATGGGCTTGATCCCTGAACGAGGAAGATCCCACATGCTGCGAAGCGACTAGGCCTGTGTACCCCAACTATTGAGCCTGTGAAGTCTGTGTCCTACAAGCCATGCTATGCAACAAAAGCCACAGCAATGGAAAGCCTGTGTGCCACAGTGAAGAGTAGCCCCTGCTCACTGCGACTAGAGAAAGCCCACGCAGCAATGAAGACCCAGTGCAGCCAAAAATAAAAATATTTTGGAAAAAAAAAAAAAGCATCAATTATGATGTCTGGCTCATCAACTAAAAAAAATCAGTTCTGGATCATAAAAGACCCAAGTCTACTAGTTGGTAGTTACTTGCAAAAACACCATGTCTTACAATAAATTATATCCCTAAGCCAGGTGTCTCATAGACAACATTTTAAAAATATTCTTTAATGGACAAATGAGACTCCAGTCATTAAAAAGTCTATGTTTGGGAAAAAAAAAAAAAAGCTGCTCATGAAAGAGTCTCAACCTTGTTAGTGAGATGTGCCCTCAGCTCATGCTACAGTCAGGGACTGCCTAATTCTGCCTACAGCAAAGCTGATGAAAACGACCCTCTTTATCAATTAGGTAGTGATTTATCAAACTGACTCCACTTACTAATAAAATAAAGCAACAAACAAAACTATAAATCCTCGGATGTGGACGTGGCAATGAGGGAGAGAGCATTAAAAGCACTTAGTGGAACGGTATGAATAATACCAGGCAGTGTTCAAATTAAAAGGCACCAGTAGATTTAGGCCATAAAGTATGATGGACTTGTCTTTCAGTTAAGCATTACTCAGAATTAAGCAAGAATTTCCCACTAAACTGAGGAGCGCTGACTCTATAAAAAGGCCCTCGGCTTTGCTCAACAAAGCCAATATTTTTCCTTATTCCTTATTCTTCATACAGGAAAAACAGTATTCACTTGGACAACAAATGCCATCATGATGAAGGCAACTATAGAAAATTAGTCTCCAAGGTTAGATGTTTGCGATTTCCCTTGGCTATTTCCAAGTAGCTTACCCTCAGTGATACTGGGTACATCAAAACTGGGGAGGCAACTGCATTATCTTGGTTCCTCCTTAAAGGAAAATCCGATGAGGTCACTTTTCTGCTTATGCTCTTTCAGGTACTAGTACAGAATATGAATTATTCATGCAGAGAAAGAAAATATAGTGAATTATCTCTACTCTCCCCTCCTGGAGCCCAGAGCATTCTTCAACCACAATCTTCCAGGCACTCTAATCCTCTAAGCTTGTCTGAGTCTCCGAGTCCTTCTCAAGACAGCTTCGATAGCAACTTCCAATCAGTTGGAGATGGCCCATGCAATAAACCTATTTATCTCCTGAATACACTGCTAATCAGGAGAATGCTCTGACTAGAGGAGGGTCTGGGCAATGGTGGCCTCACAGGTAAAGCAGAGTCAAAGAAGAAACATGTGGACAGTGCCAGTCCAAGCAAGGAAGTGATGCATGGACCCCAGGTCACCTGCACTCCTACCCTGCTAGCCAGATAACGCTTTTTATGCAGATGGT
Organism: Bison bison bison; assembly: GCF_000754665.1. Lineage (NCBI taxonomy): Eukaryota > Metazoa > Chordata > Mammalia > Artiodactyla > Bovidae > Bison > Bison bison. The sequence goes on from NW_011494961.1 coordinate 4,179,073, forward strand.
GTCTTGGGATACCTTGGGTGTCTTAGGCTAATGTCCCTGACAATTAAATTACATAAGTATCTTCCTCTTCCTCTAGTCTCATGCTTATGGAAAAACCTTCTGTAAATATCTGACACCCATATAATTTCATTTGCTTATAGTTAGAATATCAAACTCATGTCGGCACTATCCCAAAGCTGTAACACTATAGTGGAATCCTGTTTTAGATATCACATTCTATGAGTTCAGTTAACATGAAATTCACCCCTAAGAGATTTACTCTTTTTTTTACGCAAAATCTAATTTTATTTTATTTTTAAACTTTACAATATTGTATTGGTTTTGCCAAATATCGAAATGAATCCTCCACAGGATCCTACAAAGTAAGGATTCAATACAAAATCACGATGGATTCACTGAGATCTATGCCATCTTATAATCCATCATAACAACCAAACAGCTGAAGTTTATTGCTAATGCTACCTCTTTCTCACCAGACCCTCAACATGGAAAATAGGCCCCCTGTGATCTAAGCCCATCTTTTTTATAATTTTACCTCCTACAGTTAGTACCAACAGCAGGAGTACCACTCATGGCAGCGTTGGTGGGGGGGCATAGGATGCATTATATCTAAAGTCATGAAGCAACATCAAAAACAGGAGAATGAGAAATAACATTAGAAGCAGGAGCATCAAAAGCTTATAGAACTGGATGTTAAATGTTATGCAAAGTGAGTTTATATCCAAGAGAGCTATCAATAAAGAGATTTTTAGGAGTTTTTTTTTACATGTTGTTTGATGCTGTGCAGAAAGATGGTAGCTGAAAGCAGTTGTATGACTCCTGGACCCTCTACTCAAACCCTGTGCACAGGCCCTGAGGACTCGTTATTCTGAATCCCTTGCTATTCTGGAACTGGCATTTTCTTCGTACTCCTGTGCCTTTGCAAACACTTTTCCTTTCCTCTGAAATATCCATTGTCCCTCACTCAAGGCGTCCCTCTTCTCTGCTCCCACAGCATTTACGGAATTGGAATTCAAGGTGTTCGTGTATATTTCCTTTATGATTGTAAGTTCCTTAAAAGCAGAGCCCTGTTTAAGTCATCTTAATTCCACTAAAGTGCTGTAACATTACTCTGTATTAATATATAGTAAGGAAATATGTAATTTGATCATTGAATTATTCATTAAAATACACTGAGTGGAAATCCTGATGCAATATAATGGTTGTAGATATTCTCACATATATTCATTTATTCACTTATCTGACAAATGCGTATTGAGATTTTAGTTTTTTACCTTTTTAATGTGTCAGACCAGGTGCTAGGAATGGGAGACATGAAAGTGACACAACCTCGACCATTACAGTACTCTCTGTACCGTAAGACTATACGGAGAGTACGGTCTTAGCAGCAAGTTGATACTTATACTCTCATTACCAAATTCCTACAAAATATACATAGACTACATATATTTCATTGAAATACTTGTATACTTAATAGATTAAAGGTAGAAATTTTAATTTATGCGTTGGTTATTCATCAAGTATATATCAATTTCCTCTGCTTTATAACTATAGTTTTGAGTAGAATTATAATGTGCATCAAAGATGATTTCCATAAGTGACCTCACTTTTCAAGGTTTCCATTACTGAGGTTCCGAGTCCTGCTCAGTGGTAAAAATGCAATAGTACATTTAGTGCATTAACCTTCAGTAACGAAGTCAAAGGCAGATCTTTATTACCTATGTCCATAAACTACTAGATCTTAATATTAGCCCATTTCCCCATCAAATCACATTGGAACACAAAAATTCCACAGATTCATGTGTTTGGTTTATTAATTCAGGAATTGTAACGTTTAGAATCCACAAACCAAAAGTGTCATTTGATCTCTAAAACATATATTGGATAGTTGAACAACTTTTTTATTTTGATGAAAGTCATATATCAGTTTTTCTCAATGCAAAGCTAAATATTAATTAAAAACACTAAAAAGTGTACATGAAAGGAAAAATTTTCCATATGCTAATTTTGATGGCCTGGGTACAAAATTCTGTGCTAATAGCCAAATGTTTGGGCTTCCCTGGTGGCTCAGACAGTAAAGAATCCACCTGCAATGCAGAAGACCTGGGTTCAATCCCTCACTTGGGAAGATCCCCTGGAATGCCAACCCATTCCAGTATTCTTGCCTGGAGAATCCACATGGACAGAGAAGCCTCTCCAGGTTACAGTCCATGGAGTCTCAAAGAGTCGGACCACTGAGCAACTAAGGATATAACACAGGCAAATGTTACATTAAGTTACACTAAGTACACTTAGACTTAGTAATTATACTAAGCAAAGTCATGTGCCCAGAAGCAAAACTGCAAAGCCTACATCATGAAAGCAAATGCAAGACCAAAACCTAACACAAACTGAAAAATAATTTATACTATATTGCTATCAGTTTTTAAAATTCAAAATTATGATTCAAGATGAACTCCATCCTATATTCTGCTTTGACAATTTTAACTTATTCTTTTAAGCAAAATCTGTTTGGAGTCTAATTTTCCTGTCAAATCTGTTCTTGGCAAAGATTTCTTTAAATCTAGTTTGCCATTTGCCGTTTGTTTACCCCAATATGATTACCAAGCTCCATCATGAGCTCCAAGGCACTGAGAATCCTGAGCTTAAGAAAATGGACAAGACTCCTGCTCTGAAAGAGCTTTCTCTAGAAAACAAACCAGGAAATGGAAAGAGCAATAATAACTAGAGAAGAAATCAAAATCTAATTTTTGTGGCTCAATTCAATTCACTAAAAGTCATAGACTTATTATCTTGGGAAAAGACACTAAATTTCGTCACACCCTTTAGTCTAGATGTAATTTCTTTAACTATTCAGAAGAAACTAGCAGTCACTGAGAAAGCCTCAGAAGCCCCAGTAATTACCATTAACATTAATACAGTGTTGCATTAAGCTTTCCAAAAATAGGAATCACATCTTCAAATTCACATGTTCCTTCATGTATCCTCAACAGATCTCACCTCCAACAGAAGAAACATTATGTTCTTCCTAGACGACCCTAGACTAACCGTGAGTTAGGGATGTGAATGTTAAAGATAACAGGGGTTGGACTGCTCTGTAAGACCCTTATAAGCTCTAACTTACAGGAAACAACAGGTGCCACTGCCTCTCAATCTGAACACGCATATGCTGGGGTCTTTCCCCCCTCGGGTTACAGAAACAACAGTAAGCAAGTGTGGAATCAGATTATAGTTCATGTTAGAAACAGTATGCCATCACATAACTATGTTAATTCTATCATCGACTGGTTGTAGTAAGTGTTACACAAATGGATATTTCATTATGTTTATGTTCAAGACAGATGTGGATTTGAACCCTAGCTATGCCACAACTGATGTTATCCAAATAAGTTATACAGCCTTGCTAAGCCTTGGTTTCCACTTCTACAAGATGAGTTTAAGAATCTACCTCAAAGTAAGACGTGCCTGAGGTCCTTAGCAGCAAGTAAGTACTAAAGATGTCAGCTATTACTGCAATAAAACATTTCCATTGAAAAGAACACAGAATAGTATCTGTGAAAAGTTCCCTAATATAAGAAAACATAAATACAAAAAACATATCTTGAAGATGTTATTACATCTAAATTTCATAGCAAAGTGTACCATGTTTATTAAGACTTGGATCTCTTTTCAAACTGCAAACACTACTCCTCTAGAGTTTTCAAGCAGAGCTTTCAAGCTACTAAATAAAAATAGCTACATCTGTAAAAGTCTAACAAGTTTACAGATGAGGACAATACAGATGAAAAAAATAAAGGATATGAGAGTTTTGAAAAATTTAGAGAATTCAAGGTGTTGGAATTAATTACAGATTCGAAAATCTAACTGGGAAAATTCAAGAATATGCACTTTTCCAGAGGTATTATTCAAATTAACCCTTATCAAAAACACTGTTTTAGGAAAATAATTTAAAAGTACAAGCTAAAATCAATTTTCAGCATTAAAATATTCCATTTAAAAGGGGCAGATCTAGATTTGACGAAGTACTCATATGATACACTGGGAAGTCTCTCTCATTCTCTCATTCCCTCCATTTCACATTTCCCTCCTTTTTACCTTGTTTGTTTTTAGAATGGCAGAGATCATATTCATTTAAAAATTTTTATTAAGAATTATTATATTGAGCAAATCTCTTATTCTCTCAGTATCTTAATTACCTTGCTGAGAAAGTAGGAATGATAATAACTTTACCTATTCAAAAGGAAAGGAATTATACTGGTCAAAAGATTTTTACAATGAGCTTCATTTTGCTATAAAATTGTACTGCAAAAAGATGCTGAAGTGCTGATGACTGATTATACAAATATTTTATATTATATAAATATTTGTTATTCAGGCAATATTTCAGTTCAGTTCAGTTCAGTCACTCAGTTGTGTCTGACTCTTTGCAACCCCAGGCCTCCCTGTCCATCACCAACTCCCAGAGTTCACTCAAACTCACATCCATCGAGTCAGTGATGCCATCCAGCCATCTCATCCTCTGTCGTCCCCTTCTCCTCCTGCCCCCAATCCCTCCCAGCATCAGAGTCTTTTCCAATGAGTCAACTCTTCGCATGAGGTGGCCAAAGTACTGGAGTTTCAGCTTTAGCATCATTCCCTCCAAAGAAATCCCAGGGCTGATCTCCTTCAGAATGGACTGGTTGGATCTCCTTGCAGTCCAAAGGACTCTCAAGAGTCTTCTCCAACACCACACTTCAAAAGCATCAATTCTTCAGCGCTCAGCTTTCTTCACAGTCCAATTCTCACATCCATACATGACTACTGGAAAAACCACAGCCTTGACTAGACAGACCTTTGTTGGCAAAGTAATGTCTCTGCTTTTGAATATGCTATCTAGGTTGGTCATAACTTTCCTTCCAAGGAGTAAGCGTCTTTTAATTTCATGGCTGCAGTAACATCTGCAGTGATTTTGGAGCCCCTAAAAATAAAGTCTGACACTGTTTCCACTGTTTCCCCATCCACTTCCCATGAAGTGATGGGACCAGATGCCATGATCTTCATTTTCTGAATGTTGAGTTTTAAGCCAACTTTTTCACTCTCCTCTTTCAAACTTTCATCAAGAGGCTTTTTAGTTCCTCTTCACTTTCTGCCATAAGGGTGGTGTCATCTGCATATCTGAGGTTATTGATATTTCTCCGCCAATCTTGATTCCAGCTTGTGCTTCTTCCAGCCCAGCGTTTAAAGGGCACTATTCAAGTAATATCAGATAATATGGATAGTTACAATGGTATGAACTAGCAACAGTGGATGCGAACAACTATGTAAAGTACTCTGACTACAAGCTAATATTAGTTCTTTTACTGTTACATAGGTAACCTGGGCCTATGTAGTGCATCTTGTTCCAACCCTATATTGACTTATATCAGAAAAGTGTAGATCTGAAAGAAACCTTTGAGACTTCAATGAATATTCAGTCCGTACATTTTTTCCCCAATATGTTTTCCTAGATGTAGTCATTATCAGACCATATGGAATTTTAATGTAGATGTATAGTAAGTGAAACATGGACCCAAACCAAAACTCTACATATGTTTTGAGGGAAAAAAGCTAAATGCTAATTATTTTCCCAGTCACTAGCAATGGCTAATGATGAATTTTGTCACTCTATCACAGATAATCTTCTCTATCACATGACGTTTTTGTGACTCTCCAGTTTCATTACTTTTAGAGTAACATTTACAAATAGAAACAATTTTATTTCAGTGCTACTCTCTTGACACCATCATAACTCTACACTTATTGCAAAGTTCTTAGCCTAATTATCTCAATAGAATTGCTATATTTTCTACCTGCCAGTGACCTTATTAAACAACAAAAAAGTTAATCCTCTCTTCCTTATTCATGATTCTCTTAATAATCATAAAATATTAAGAGGAAATAATAATAATAATTGTAAGAGCAAAATAAGCAAATCTATTTACTTTTTTAATGGTCACACACACAAAACAAAGTCAGGACTAGTAGTCTTTCCACTATGTTATTCCTATTAAAATATATACATATTTCCTTAAAATATATATATAGGTGTGTGTATATTTGAATACATATGTATTATTAAACACTCATTGAAAGAAGATCCCAACAATACAGAATCTATTTATAAAAATTTCCATGTCCACTGACAGAGTCTTATTTACCAAAGGCAGCCACCATCAACAGTTTGGTGTCCTTCAGATATTTACCGTGGCCAGGCACAGCAACAGATTCAAGCATAGCATTGCAAACCTTTCTTTTCTTTCATTTTTCATTTTTTTTACTTTGGCCATCTTTTTACCTCAGAATACATAAATTTATTCATTTTATTTTAAAAACTCTTCATCCACCATCCATTCTTAAAAATGTATGTTCTTTTAATATGCCTATAATTTAACCACATTAAATATTTTGTAATACCCCAGCTGTAACTAAAAATTCTACATAATGTGAAAATCAAGGATTTACATTTAAAATAAGTCAGTCCTCTCTACTGTTTTGTATGATTTAACTCTGTATGATTAAAAAAATAACAGTTAAAATATGTATGTTGAATTTAAACCACTTGTATCAAATTACTTTAAATTGCTATAATTTTTCTGAAAGACCATGACATCACCCATCCCATATATTTTCACAAAAACACATATACTATAAAGTATATTCTGTATGTTAATATTTATATATATATATATATGTAACGCATTTTCATTATGCCAACATTTTCTAGAAAATGTTCTTTGGAGTAAACTCATTTCTACTCTTTTATAATGAGAATATTCATTGGAAGGCCTGATGCTGAAGCTGAAGCTCCAATACTTTGGCCACCTGATGCAAAAAGCTGACTCATTGGAAAAGACCCTGATGCTGGGAAAGGTTGAGGGCACGAGGAGAAGGGGACAACAGAGGATGAGATGGTTGGATGCCATCACCGATTCAATGGACGTGAGTTTGAACAAGCTCCGGGAGAAGGTGATGGACAGGGCAGCCTGGCGAGCTACAGTCCACGGGGTCACAAAGAGTCAGACATGACTAAGTGACTGAACAACAACTCTTTTATAACTTGTTTTTCTGTCATGTAAACAAGATTTGTTTCATACAGATACATACTTAGAGAAATGATGGCATTGATTTCATAGCAATGAAACTAAAGCAATAAACAGCAAGAAAACAAATGATAATGAAAAAGAATTTTTGGGTAAAACGGCTAAGAGTAAATAAATGTCTTCAAATTAGAAACCATATGGCTTGGGCTTCTGTTAATTATGATAAACTATTTAAAGAACATAAATGAGTATTAAAAATATTTTGATAAAGGTTAAATATAGATTTTTCTTTCAACATTTTTCAAATGTTGCTTCTAAAACCTCTTAGCAGTGAATTGTCTTCCAAATATTACCCTCTTTCTAAGGTAAAAAAGACAAAAGATAATTAGTTCCTCTGGAAGTTTATGTTTGCCTGATTATTCTGAGTAGAAAAATGCACATTTGCAGATCTGCCAAGTTCAACCCATTTTGCTGGAGTATTCCCAGTGCACTGGATTTTTGCCAAAGAACTAAGCTAGGCTGTTGAAAGTTCTTTTATCCATCTGCAAAATTTCACTCTCCCTCTGCTGGTGGCCACAGACACCCTTTACAGACACTGGGTTTAGACGTGCAATGAAACACACATTTGTTCCCTGTAAGCTTTTCAACAAAGCACACTTCAGTATCCCCTTCTTATAAGTATTTCACTTTAGAGCAGCTCTCACTAACTGGCATTCACCATTCCCTGTGGAGCTGAATAAAGCTTTTCTATGATAGGCTCTTCCTATAAGATTTGCAACTCTTACCATTATCTGAAGAGTTCAGAAGCACTTCTAAAAGCTGTAAGCATTTTACAATGTTTTCTTTGCACCACTGAACAGCTCCAGCTGATGAAAGCAAAATGAAAAGGGCCAGATGCATGCTGAGAAGGGCATGATCTTTGCTGTGAGATCAGTATTTCCAGCTTTAGTCCACTGAAGGGTAAGGTCCTGCTTTCCTCATACACTTTGCCCTTAAGCATGTGGACTCAGACACTAGATCGCTGCGATTCATATCAGTTTGTGATTTAAAAAAAAAGTTCTCCAACTTGTCCAAGACAAACATGCTTACTCTATTGTTTCCTTGTTTGCGAAATTTTAAACACTAGAGAATATGGTTGATTAAAAAAAAACCATAAATTTTACTGTTGTGCCCCTGATTATGTGACCAATATATTAACTAATAAAGCATTATTAGCACAGCTAGAATAACTTATACAAGTTAAATGAAGGAATTGTAGGGGTGGGGGAGGCAAATTTTGCTTGGAAAAAAGTAACCAATTAGCTCATAGAGCTTTGTTCATTATACCAGATATCAATCCTTTCTCCATGGTCTGTGTTGCACATAAACTAACCACAGACTTAGGGACTGATTAGTTCCCAAAAACCTTGTCATGGAGTGAACCCATTCTCGCCCCCACCAAAATCTCTTCTTTTCTTTCAGAAAAATCAGTAGTACTTCAGTTTACTGAGTTTTCATATTCCCCTTCTTTCACAGCGAGGACAGAAAAAGGGACTTTATGCCAACTGTAAATAGATTTAACCAAAACCAAAATAAAATAGGAAATAGGATAAAACAAAAGGATATTCTTCAGTTGTAAGAACTGTATGTAAAATACATTACAATTGTATGTAATACAAAGATTATATATCTATTAAATTTAGCCAGGGGGGAGAGAGCATCGAGGAAGCTGCCACACTGATTTGATGCTTAGTACCACTTTAAGGGATTAATATGAACAAATCTAATTCTATCATTACGCCTGATTACATACATTCTCTACGAAAAAAGTATTCCAGAAGATACAGAGCTTAAGAGTTTGAGTTTTCTAAATTAAAGCAAATTATATCATAGTTACTGATCAGAACAAAGTGTCAATATTCCAGCACTGTAGCAAGGTCTCAAATATTACATTTGATTTATACAAAAGATAAGAAATTGGAACCACTTAAGTATAAAAAATTTGGCATCACAGGCAAACAAAAACACACATTATCAATAATCGTATCAATGCAGGGAATTCTATCCCCTAACATCTGAGAAGTTTATCAGTCTTTGCTACTTTCTCCCAGTAACCCTACACATTTTAAACAAGTCTTGAAAAGCCTTTTGAAAACTCAAGATTGTAAATTTTATATCTGGCTCACATGATATAGTTAACTTTTCAATTGCTATTTCCTTTTGCTACTTGCTTCTGTATAGCCAGAACAAGATTTTACATACTAGGAGATATAGATCTCAGTGTGTGATTCAAGGATCAACACCTGAATAGAAGATGTCTGGGCACAACCCAGAGCTGAGCTCTTTTTCCTTCCCCAGGAAATGAATCCTGGAATAAAAAGACAAAGCTCTCGCCATCAATGGGCAGACTCTCAAGTCAGGGACACCATGGGGAGTCCTGAGCCACTCAGAGTTCTTCTCATCTGACCTCACTATTGAAAGTTGTTGGTGGCATAAAGCCCCAAGTGACCTGAGCCATGAAGAGACAGTCCTCTAATCACCACAGTATTTAGAGGAAGGATTGTCTGGAGGCAATGAGAAAGACAGTAGATTCCGAGGCTAAAAATCCTCATTGGACTGTCAGAGTCACTTTTTTCTTGGTGAGCTAGTGGAGTTACCTAACTTCCTGAGAAGCACTCTGGTGTGGAGGACAAGCTGTCTTCTTGCTGTGTCTCAACAGTTGAGGACATTGTTTTCACTTCAGTTACTTCTAATCCCAGCTGGCTGTTGAGTCTGACTTCAACAGGCCATGTGGTGGTGAAATAAAGTGATCTGGATCTCAATTTTGACTCTACTACACTTACTTGTCATTTACTGTGTGAGCTGGACACATTGCTTAACCTCTGGGAGACTCATCAAATACAAAATCAAGTTACAATATTTACCTCGTTCAGGTGCTATAACTATCAAAAATAACTGAAGTACACAATTTGAAATAGTATGTGGCACAGATACTATTTGTTCATATGTTCAATACTGTCGCATATTAGTTTGACTTTATGACTCTATTAGCAAGTTCTACATACTCTAATTTAGCTTTCTTTTGACCATTCCCTGTATCTACCTTATCCATGCTCTAGTTCCCAAAAAGTTATTATTGTTTTCTTTAAAACACCCCATTCCATTTCTATGAATACTGTCAGCCCTAGACAAATCACATCCTAACAGAACAACATCTTTGTAACTTATATCACATACTTTCATGGCTGCTCAAGATCAAGGCAGTTAAATCCTCCCTGCCATAGTCGTATGTCCATTTTTTGATGACTACTCCTGAACTTAGTAAAAGGGTCCCCATGTAAGAACTTAAATTAAAAAAACTAAGTGCCTGGCTTTTCAAACTCCAGATTTGCACATTTATAACAATGGTTTTTATGGAGTTTCCTTGGCCAAAATCGGTATCTATTATCACTAAAATTACCAATATAAGATAATTATGCACTAACAAAGTAATAAAGTCAAAGTAAACACTAACCTGCCTGTTGGAGAGAGAAAAATTATCTTAAAGTCACAGTTAGTTTATCTTAAGAACTTTACATTTTGGTGAAATTCAGTATGGCTGTGGACCACCTAGAATTGTAATTTTCAAACAATGTTCCACTTCAAACAATTGCAACTTTTCAAACAATGGTTAATGGTGATGTCTCAGGGGATTTACACAAAAGTAGATGAAGAAGGAGTGGAAAGAGGTGACCAGAGCAATTGGGTTCAGGTCCCCCATGCCTACTGGAACCAGAATACTTGTCTTTTTATCTTTATTTACACAGATTTTATTTTTCAATGTGGTTTTGCAGCTAAAACAACATTTGACAGTCCCTCAACTAGAGAGCTCTTTTGAGTTTTATAAAAAGCTCTACACTCTCAAGTAAACACTCAAAAGAACCAAAATGGGAAATAGAAATTTAGAGTTTTCTCATTAAATAGATATATTAACATACTCACAATTCAAAGTCAACAAACTGAAATCTTTCATCTTTGGGCCTGTTTAATACTCCCACAGTCAAACTCTACTGTGCAGAGGACCCACGCCAGAGTAGGAAGAACATGCCTGAGTGGCTTCAGACAGCAGGCTCTCTCCAGTCATGGCACACAAGACAAAAGTTTTGGATTAAAAAAAAAAAAAAATCATCTGGTCAAACAGTGTTCTTAAATTTTGCCATAAAAACACCATCATTAGGAGACACACACCAAAAATGAGTACCTGAGAAAAGACTCAATAACGTCTTTTATCCCTTTTCTCCAAGCTGAATATCTCAGATTTCTGATTTTTAGGAAGAAATATTCAACACATAGTTCACTTATAGACACACATATGTTCATGCAAGTTAAGGGAAAACACCACACTTAGATCAATGTCTTCAAATATGGCTCTACTCCAGTACCCTTGCCTGGAAAATCCCACAGACAGAGGAGCCTGGTGGGCTGCAGTCCATGGGGTCATTAAGGGTCAGACACGACTGAGCGACTTCACTTTCACTTTTCACTTTCATGCATTGGAGGAGGAAATGGCAACCCACTCCAGTGTTCTTGCCTAGAGAATTCCAGGGATGGCAGAGCCTGGTAGGCTGCCGTCTATGGGATCACACAGAGTCGGACATGACTGAAGCGACTTAGTAGCAGCAGCAGCATTATATATTAGATTTAAATAAATCTTCCTACCACCTAAGGCTTGTCATGATCTACAGTGGTCAGTTGAGAATTGTAATCAGATTGGAAACTTCAGTCCACTGATAAAATTTAGGGAATCTGATTATACTACAAATTTCAGTCATTGATACCAACCCAAAGCAATTTTTCCTCTCCCTTTCTCCACAAACACTACTTCAAACTTTTCTTCTTTCCTCAAATCCCTATTAACTACTCTGGCCAGCCACACCCTATTCATGGAGAAAACAGAAATCTTTGTTGACACTCCCCTACACTTCCTCTACCAAATCTATCAGCCTATCCGTGTCTGTACTTATTCTACCGCCATTGCCTTAGTTACCTGAGGGGCTCCCTGCCATCAGTTACGGGCCATCCTCCTTCCTGCACTGCTACTGCATCCCTTCCTTCCTTCTCACACCTTAAACCTATCCCCTTCTCTTCACTGTTCCCATTAACATTAACACATGTTTGAAACTCTATCATCCCACCATCCCATTCCAGCTACTGGATATTCTTTACTTTTATGCACAGACAAAATTTTCATAAGAACTATCTTCTTGCCAACTTTATCTCCTTACCTCTCCTTATTCTTGAAACCACTCCAGTATGGCATATGCTCCCACCATTCCACAAAAATTTCCCTTGCCAAAGTCACTAAGGACATTTATGTGGAAAATTCCAGTGGGTTTATTAAAGTCTTCATCTTCCTTGACCTGTCTCATCATTCTCTCCTTTTCTTCAAGTATTGGAACTGGTCCTCTGTTCTTCATCATACTATAATCTCTACTAAATTGGTCTCATTTATTCCCACAGTCTTAGTTACCAACTGTGAGACAATGGTTTCCAAAATCTACCATAGATCTTTGCTCTGAGTTTCTAAGACTCATCTATCTATCCAACTGCCAGCTTAGCATTTACACTTGGAAATATCACTGGTATTTCAAGTGAAGCAAATTGCATCATAATATATTAATATAATAAGACAGGGTAATAGCTGCCTTGTCTAAAAATAGCCCAAGCTAATTAGGGCTCTATTATCATTATTAATAAAGTTGCCTAGTTCTCATTTGACATTCAAAAAATAGCCACAAAGTAGAGAAAATTCTTGCTAATTAAACGATCATCATTGGAAAAGAATAAACTTTTTGATGTAAAGCTATTTCCCTAACTTTTTTTAAACTTAGCTTCAAATTAAGCCTCTTTAGAGCACTTGCCCTGGGTTTTGTAAGGTCCTTCAGCAAAACTAAAAAGTTTTTTAAATTGTGGTTTTATACAGACATTAAGCTGACTTCTCCTTTAGTATTCTCATATATCTTCTAGTCACTGGAATGAATTTTTAATTTAGTATAAAGGGACCATACATGCTTCATTGCATCTAAATGTCACAGGTCTGTGCTAACTGCCAACACTGATGGAGTCACACAGCTCATCTAATAGTTCCTAATGCCATCGTTTCCCTTGGAACCAGACATCATGGTTTCTATAATATTTTAAAGATTCCTTCTTGAAAATAAAGAGATTCTTCTAAACAAGGTTCATAACTTCAAAAAGGAATTGGATTTCCCCAAATCATGCATGTGACAGATATTTAAAACTTTTATATTCTATTATTTCTTTAAGTGCATTATATCCTTCTTCCTCTATTTTATTAAACATTTTTTTCATGTAAACAGAATCTGGAAAATTCTCCACACTGACGCAATCTATTTGAATTATCCAAAATCAAATTGCCTTACCAGCAAACTTAGAGCAATCAATTTTATGAGCAATTCTGAAGATAATTTTTTGATCACAGAAAATAAACCATAAGCCTTTGCAGAAAAACAGACAATTTTGATGCATAAATCCCAATGTATTCACTTTTTCCATTGTATCTAATTTCTTTCCACCATCTCCCTCATTCTACCAATGAATATGAGATAAAGTGATCGATTTACTTATCTTTCCAATCCTAAATAATACTGACAATAATTTCCCAGACTCAGAAAGAAAAGCCCTATCATATTGCATTTCTCATAATTAAAATGTTTAAATTATTAAAACTATAACATCTTTAATCTGTTTTGCATTGGCACGCATGCTCAGTTGTGTCTTACTCTTTGCAACCCCATGGCTAGCTTCCTCTGCTGCTGCTGCTAAGTCGCTTCAGTCGTGTCCGACTCTATACGCCCCCATAGATGGCAGCCCACCAGGCTCCCCCGTCCCGGGGATTCTCCAGGCAAGAACACTGGAGTGGGTTGCCATTTCCTTCTCCAATGCATGAAAGTGAAAAGTGAAAGTGAAGTCGCTCAGTCATGTCCGACTCTTAACGACCCCATGGACTGCAGCCTACCAGGCTCCTCCGTCCATGGGATTTTCCAGGCAAGAGTACTGGAGTGGGGTGCCATCGCCTTCTCCTTAGCTTCCTCTGTCCATGGAATTTTCCAGGCAAGAATAGTGGAGTGGGTTGCCATTTCCTACTCCAAGGGAGCTTCCTGACTCAGGGATCAAAACTGGGTCTCCTGAATTGGCAGGCAGATTCTTTACCACTGTGTCACCTGGGAGCCCTTTAAATCTGTTTACACACACACACAAAAAATGTTTACCAAAATAGAACTTACACATTTCAACCTCTGTGTCTTTTTATAGTATTCCTTCTACAGTAATATTAAAAATACCAAAAGTACCTTTTGCAACATGGTTGTCATTTGAAAGGTCAGTTCTTCATGTCCCTGTTCAGTTACTTACCTAAAAGAACAAAAAAGAAAACATAAGTTTGAAATCATTTCAATTTATCTTTAAGAACAGCTTTCACATTTCTAATAAAAAGTTTTGTAGTAGGCATTGATAAACTTGTTAATAAGAAAACTGTCACTCTATTAGAAATACGAAAAAGCAACCAAAAATATGTAAATCTTTCAAGAGCTCAGAAAAGTAAGCAAAACAAATTTTAAAAATTATGAAAATGTTCATCTAATTATAAAAAACTTTAAGCGACATTAGTAGGTTTGAGATGGTCAAGATAATTGAGAACAAAATTAAATTGTGTTCATACTTCCAAATTGTTTTTATTGGTTCACATTTAGTATGACAAACATTATTTAGCCAATATGCTTCAGCTGATGCTTTAGTCATAGTCTATATGAAAGTCTACATAATCTATATTAAAACTTCTAAGCTATTAAAACATTATAAAAACAATAGGACAATTTTAGGAACAACAAAAATCATTCTTATTCCACTATCTGAAGTCAACAGGTTTACTTATTCATGTTCTTTCTCTTTTAAACCTACAAATAGGTACTCATTCCAACAGGTGTTCATTTAAACAGGCATGAATATGTTCTTCTTTAAATTGAGAACATATAATACACTATAATTACAAAATACTGTATTCATTTTTTACCTGTTATTTACGCCTATAATTATCCTCCATGTTTGTATCTACTGTTCAGACATGTCATTTTAACATCTGCAAGTGTGTGCACTGCAGTGCTGTTTCAACGGTCATTATCTTCTTAATGAAAAATTGTTGTCACATTTCTATAAATTATCATTTAAGTATATGTGAATACACATTTTTTCATCTCTTTTCACTTTGGTCCTAACTTTTGCTCATTTACGTGTCCCTACATCAGGTAGGATATATCCTTCTCCATTATTGTTTCAAAATATACTTTTATATTCATGCCTGTGTCTTTTCTAACTGAAGCATAGTACCAATTTGTTGAGAGTTTAAGTCCTTAAATTCCAACTAGGCTTATTAGGACTGCATTCAGTGTATAAACAGACTTGATAAGAACTGACACCCTAACAATTATTCACCACGTGATCCACCCCTTATTCAAATCTCCCTTTTCATCTCCCAAAAGAGTTTCAGTATTCTTTGCATAGTCCAGGTACACCCTTTGCTAAGCTCATTCTGAAGTACTTAATACTTTTTCTTGCTATTTTCAAAAGGAACTTCTTTCTCATTACATTTTCTCCTTGATATACATTACTACTGTTATCTCATACACTTTTTGTGTTTATTCTCTTTAGAAAGTTTATTGGCTCATCAAAGTTTTTAACATTCCTCTAATTACATCACAGCTTTTAAAACCATAAGAAAAATTCACAAGTTCTTCCTGAGTATTCCCATTAGAGAGGTTAATATAATTAGACAAAGGTGTTCAGACCAATCTGGAGTTTATGACAGTGAGGACAATTAACATGACTTACTGAGATGCATCTCCAAAGCAAGCTTTGATTTTAGTGGTCCTTCCAGTTATAAACTACATTGCCTCCCACATAATATTCAAATATTTTATACCTTATAAACTATGCTGCCTCCCACATAATATTCAAACATTTTATACCTTTTCATTAGGAGCCTATAAGTGCCAACCTAAATAGTTTTACTGATCAGATTTTTGGATAAAACTTACTACACAATTATGTGGTTTGGCTTTTTTCAGAAAGCTTCTTTAAGCGCATGTGTGCCTTATGGGAGAAAAGGCCAAAGCAAGGGAAGTGTGATTTAATAGGAAGAGCCTGGCTTTGGGATCTTATTGGTCCGGTCTCAAGGTCTGACTTGGCCACTTGCTAACAATAGGCCCTTTGCAAATGGCTTAACTCTGAGCCTGAGTTTTCCTCCTGAAATGAGGTTAGTTGGGGGCTTAGACATAGGAGATAGTATGCGCCTGGCATAAATTTTACACTCAAAAACTGGTGGGTATCATCATCCAGTAACCATATCTAGACCTAATCCCAAGCATTTTATATATGTTTACTTATTTAATTTCACAATAGCTATGTGAAATACCTCTTTCCATGAGGAATGAGGTCTGAACAAGTTCATGGTAACAGTCAACACTGATGCATAGAATACATCAATTAACATTGACCCTTAGTCAGTGCTCTCTACTCTGACAATGCTCTCTGTCCTATCTTCTGTTTTCATTACTTTTTCCTACTAATATCTGGGTTTCCATAATAATCTACAGATTTCTTTTTAATTGAAATGATCAAGAATGCATCTTTTCTAATTAATTTTAAAATCCACTGAATAATGTCCATAATGCTGAAACTGTCATTAAAACCACTTATCATCTGACTCAAAATACCTTTTCCAACATTATCATTAATTCCCTTTACTCATCCTACAAACAGACCAAATTCCTGGCCATTCCTCTTTACATACTTAGAAAAGTTTATCCCCTTTTCCTGTCTCCATATTTTATCTCAAGATAATTCATTTTTTAAAAACTTATTACAAAAAAAAAAAAACTTTTTACAAAAGAAATAACTGCTTGCGCGGGTTATTTTCTAGGCACCCCTGAGCTCCCATCTGTTCCCTTTTCTCTCTACCCTTCCCTCATTCTATGAGGTTGGCCCCACACTGTGTCACACAAGCTCTCCTACCAGCTGACTTCCATTTGTGTTTGCTCAGTACGATGCTCCAGTAACAGATCCCAAAGCGGAATAGGCGAGATATTAACATATATATTCTTCATGTTCCCTCCCTGCTTTGACATCCAGCAAGAGTTGCATTTTTCTAGCACCAACAGATTCCATCAGACTCAACAGATTCCATTCTACATTCAAGTAACACAGTTTCCACACTTTAATCTTTCAGGTCTAACCTGAGGGTGATGGTGGTTGCCCCCACAATACCTTACCACCCATTGATGGTTCCCTTAACCTGACTCAATTCTTCTTAAAGTATCTCTTCATTAAAATCTCTTCAAGATCCTGGCTGAGGAACTTCCATGGCAGTCCAGTGGTTAAGTCCCCTCCACACTTCCACTGCCAGGGACACAGGTTCAATCAATGGTCAGGGAACTAAGATCCTGCATGCCACAAGGTGTGATCTTAAAAAATAAAAATGAAAAAAGAATCCTGCCTGAATGCTTCCTATGCCTTCTCATTAAAAAAAAATGGAAGCATAAAAAGTACAAAGAAGAACATTCCATGCACAAAGCATATGAAAGTAATGAGAAAAATGTTCTTGGAAGAACCAGGCTTAACAGGAGACACACTACTCCCAGAATCCCTTTATACACCTACATATAGCTACTTTCATAAATATTGTATTATTATGTAAGATTGCTTTTTGCCTCATGGTCCCTTAGCCATGCCAATATTAATATCTAGAAACTCACTTCATTTGTTTAAATATTTTCTTAGCATTCCAGAAAATATGCATCTACCATATATCTACTTAATCAAAGAAAGACATGCTTTGTATTATATAATATCCAAAATCGGTTTTCAACTTTCTGAGTTTTATATCTTCAAGTTTTTACATTTATAATTGTCACATGAAAGAAACATGAGGGATGATGTTTACTTGCAGAGTCAGTCTAAAATTCACACAAAAGCATTGACTGAAATTGTTGGCCAAGGAATGTTAAGCTGGACAGGCATCTCCTGTCTCACAGCTAAACTGCAGTGAGAAAAACTGAAACGAGAGATGCCTGTGTCCTGTAGTTTCCTCTTCCCTTATAACTACCATTTATTAAATATCCACAATCTGTCTCTCTATGTTTCATCTATTTATTCTTTGTAACATGTAAGATTGTTGTTCAGTCCTTCAGTCATGTCTGACTCTTTGGCGACCCCATGGACTGCAGCTTGCCAGGCTCCTCTGTCCATGAGATTTCCCAGGCAAGAATACTAGAGTGGGTTGCTATTTCCTTCTCCAGAGGATCTTCCTGATGCAAGGATTGAACCTGCGTCTCCCGCATTGGCAGGAGGATTCTTTACCTTTGAACCACCAGGGAAGCCCAACATGTATGACAGGAATTACTAAATCCCTTTCACAGATGAGAGAAGGTTAAATAATATGCCTAGGCTCTGAATGCTGGAGTCAGGAGCTACCCATCTGCAAAGTCTTTTGTTACATTTTGCTGTCTCCTTTAAAAAATTTATTTATATTTTACTTGATATCAGGAGATTAGGCAACTTTTTCATGCCAAAGTCTTGTTATATCAGGTTTTGCTAAATGTTCATCACATTATATCACAATATATCATATTTTTATCAAATGTGATTTGGCCTACTGTATCATTAAACCATTTTTTTTGTTTTGTTTTTAATTTTTTTTTTTAATTTTTTTTTAATTTTTCAGCACTTTATTTATTTTTTTTATTTGATAAATTTAACGCCTTTTATTGCCATACCTCATTTTACTGTGCTTTGCTTTAGTAAACTTTATAGATACATGTTTTTTTTTTTTTTTTCTTGTTAATTTTCTGTTTAGTTGATCTATCCATAAGTGTGAGTGGGGTATTAAAGCCTCCCACTATTATTGTGTTACTGTTAATTTCTCCTTTCATACTTGTTAGGATTTGTCTTACATACTGCGGTGCTCCCATGTTGGGTGCATATATATTTATAATTGTTGTATCTTCTTCTTGGATTGATCCTTTGATCATTATGTAGTGACCTTCTTTGTCTCTTTTCACAGCCTTTGTTTTAAAGTCTATTTTATCTGATATGAGTATTGCTACTCCTGCTTTCTTTTGGTCCCAATTTGCATGGAAAATCTTTTTCCAGCCCTTCACTTTCAGTCTGTATGTGTCCCCTGTTTTGAGGTGGGTCTCTTGTAGACAACATATGTAGGGGTCTTGTTTTTGTATCCATTCAGCCAGTCTTTGTCTTTTGGTTGGGGCATTCAA
>NW_011494961.1:4199235-4199782 GCF_000754665.1 Bison bison bison
ATCTTCTCAATCCTTGTCTCCAGGCTATTTATCTGTGATTCCATTTTAATTTCAAGATTTTGGATCAATTTCACTATCATTATTTGGAATTCTTTATCAGGTAGATTCCCTATCTCTTCCTCTTTTGTTTGGTTTGGTGGGCATTTATCCTGTTCCTTTATCTGCTGGGTATTCCTCTGTCTCTTCATCTTGTTTAAATTGCTGAGTTTGGGAGTCCTTTCTGTATTCTGGCAGTTTGTGGAGTTCTCTTTATTGTGGCGTTTCCTCACTGTATGTGGGTATGTAGAGGTGGCTTGTCAAGGTTTCCTGGTTAGGGAAGCTTGTGTCGGTGTTCTGGTGGGTGGAGCTGTATTTCTTCTCTTTGTTCAGTCGCGCTATGGGGAGGGAGGGAGGGATGCTGCAAACAAATGACACTGGCGTGCGCTCGCAGTGCCTCAGCCACACTGGGTCTGCCCCCGCTCACGGCGCGTGTAGCCTCCCTGCCCACACTGCTCAGGCTCTAGGTTGTTCCGCCGGGAACAATCTGAGGCTGGCCCTGGGTTGCATG
>NW_011494961.1:4200472-4205789 GCF_000754665.1 Bison bison bison
TTTCGAGGAGTTGGGTTGCTTTTCTGGGTGCCTGATGTCCTCTGCCAGCATTCAGAAGTTGTTTTGTGGAATTTACTCGACGTTTAAATGCTCTTTTGATGAAGTTGTGGGGGAGAAAGTGTTTTCCCCGTCCTACTCCTCCGCCATCTTGGCGCCTTCCCCTCATTAAACCATTAAAATATTATAAAACAAATATAGTAATGTTCTCAATTTATTATCTCTTACTCTTCAAGGCATATTAGAACACTTAACAGTCTTTAACCGACAGTTGAGCTATAAACAGTTAGGAACATATGAAGGACCCAAGTACGAAAGGGTTAGTGATGTTCCAACGACATGGAGCCCATAGACTGGTGTCCCTGGACCAATTGCAGAATCACTGAACAGAATCACTAAAGGCTTTTTTTAAAATCACAGAGCCTTGAGTCTCACTCCAGTATAATTTTTTAAGACTTAACAACTTTTAACAACCTCTGCATGTTATCTTTCTGCATATTAAAGTTTGAGAGAATAAGGCAAGAATTCTTATTCTTAAAGCAAGATCACCTTACTTCAGTGATCGCTGACCACCAGTATGTCAGCACCACCTAGGAACTGAGATGCACAGTACTGGGCCCCGCCCTAGGTCTTCTGAATTAGAATTTGGGAAATGGGCCCAATAATATGTTTTAGCAAGCCTTCCTACTACAGGCTATTCTCGAACCATTATGGAGCCATGGCACTGTCACTCCTCACTTTCCCAGGAGGCTCTTTAAAATTCCCAGTAAGAGCCTTCTCTGATACATACAGTATCAAATGCCCACCATTTCTCTTCCCTGCCCTATTAATTTCATCTACCCTATATCTAGACTAAGGCTTTCCTTGTGGCTCAGTGGCTAAAGAATCCACCTGCAATGAGAGAGACCTGAGTTCAGTCCCTGGGTTGGGAAGATCCCTTGGAGAAGGAAAAGGCTATCCACTCCAGTATTCTGGCCCGGACAATTGTATGGGCTGTATAGTCCCTGGAACACAGTCAGACACGACTGAGTGACATCATAATTCATAATAATGTCTAGATTAAGAGATTAAACAGATGCAGTGTCTGCATTCACACAATCATTTTAGGAGCTGACAAAATCATACAGAGTTATTAGACACTTAAACCAGAACCATCACTTCACACTGCTTTAGAATCATGAACGTAAGCATAGAGATCACACAGTTTGCATAATGCTGTTTAGAAAAAGTCTTCTCTAGTCCACTTTATGGTGAGCAATCCTCTCTGTGCCTTAGCACCAGTTTAGAAAGTACATTTAAGCATTCATAAGATGTTTCCATGGAAAAGGCCAATCAAATTAAAAGAAGCAAAACATCGTCTCAGGTGTCAAAAGAAGAAAACAAGTTCACAGAACCCTTGTCCAATTAAAGTTCAAGACAAATAGCCAATAACATCACAGAATAGTAATTGTGGGCTGGGTTGCTTTCCAGCTCTTAATACTCATGCATGTACTCACAGGGACCTGATTCAACATCTCACACAACAGAAAAACCAATGTAGTACACCACACACTGAGCAAAGTGTTCCATCTGACACTTAGAATTGCTTGCACTCAACTACTTTTCATTTTCGTCCCAATTTCAAGAGACTGCCACCAACACAGAGCTTGAAGTCCTTGCATCTAGCTCCCATTGGGCTGTTCTGTCGAGTCTGAATAGTTAGAGCTCCACTGACAAGAACACGCCTGATTTCCTTTTGAAACCGAAAACCAGTGCCTCGGCCTTTGCATACGTGTTTATTCTTCTCCAAGAAAATCAAAAGCAATTTGTGTGCTTTCCCCTTCACTGTGAGCCTGTAACTCTCCTCGCTTAATGAGGCAGTGTCCTGTGCTTAGCTCAGTTTCAAATGCACTTTCTTGGCCTCTTCCAGATATATAGTTCAACTGGATTCTCTTGGCCTCTGACTGTGAATAGCTTCCTGCAGTGAAATATATCACACTCTGATCTCTCTTCTTTCAAGGGAGAGTATTTTGTTTTGAGGTTGGCAAGGAAACAACTTGGAAAACCATTTGCAACAAATAAAATATTAACAAGACAGAATCTCTCAGCATCAGTTTCTCAACATCTCTTTCCTCCCTAAACTTAATAGAAAACCCCATGTAAAGACAAAGACTCACTAATTTAATCTTTTTGACCTCATTTTAATAACTCCTTAAATAGGAAAAATAGCTACAGTTGCTCTCCTTCATGTTCTAGTCATTTTTCACAATGTATGTTCCTGTTCATACTTCATAGTTGTCCATTCACAACTGACTACTAAAAATAATATCTGGACACGTGGATCAATATTTAGATGACTATGTAGGAACCCCAAGGTTAAAGGTGGTAGGTCAGAAACCTGAAAAAATGACTGCCCATAAAATGATATGCAGTATCAACAGTATACTAGGCATTATTTAAGGGCCATTCAGTCTAGCTAGAGATGACATAATTAAGCAAAAATTAATAATAACAATAACTTATAGAATTATTTCTAAAATTATTTCAATAATAATAGAGCCTATAGAATTTTCCAAGTACCAAAAATTACATTGACTACTTTATACACATTATCTAAGCTACTATTCAAAACAACTCCACAAAATCATCTTATATTTTTACTCTAAGACAAGGAAAGAGAAATATGAGAAATAAAAGGACTTGCCTAAGACTGTACTGCTAATAAGTGATTAGACTGAAAATCAAATCCAGGTCTCTGATTTATAAAGCCTAGGTCTTAGCCACAGTTGGTTATAAATGAAGGCAAGGTAAATTAAGTAAGTGACATATTGGTGGGCTTCCCTGGTGGCTCAGCAGTTAAGAATTTACCTGCCAATGCAGGAGAACCTGGTTTGAGCCTGGGTCAGGAAGATCCCCTGGAGAAGGAAATGGCAACCCACTCCAGTATTCTTGCTTGGGAAATCCCGAGGAGCTTGGTAGGCTACAGTCCATGGGGTTGCAAAGAGTTGAACACGACGTAGTGAATAAACCACCATCCTCATAGGTGGAGCAGGCATTAAATGGCTTGGTGGTGTGTAATCTTTACTGAGGTGATAAAGCTGAACTTTGAAGTAATTAAGAGGAGAGGACAGAAAAAAGAACTGGAAGGAAGGAGATGGGAGGGAAGAGAAAGACTCAAAGGAAAATGTAACATGTGATATGTTACTCTTGGCCTAAAGTTCCCTTCTGGCTCAGATGGTAAAGAATCCACTTGCAGTGCAGGAGATCCAGGTTCAATCTCTGGGTCAGGAAGATCCCCTGGAGGAGGAAACAGAAACCCACTCCAGTACCCTTGCCTGGAGAATTCCATGGACAGAGGAGCCTTCGAGCTACAGTCCATGAGGTTT
This sequence comes from Bison bison bison, assembly GCF_000754665.1. NCBI lineage: Eukaryota > Metazoa > Chordata > Mammalia > Artiodactyla > Bovidae > Bison > Bison bison. The sequence goes on from NW_011494961.1 coordinate 4,203,835, forward strand.
CACGACTGAGCCACTAACACACAAGATGCACAGAGGCTTCCCAAGTGGCTCAGTTGTAAAGAATCAGCCTGCCAACACAGGAGACACAGGTTCAATCCCTGGGTCAGGAAGGTTCCCTGGAGAAGGAAAGGGCAACCCACTCCAGCATTCTTGCCTGGGAAATCCCATGGACAGGGGAGCCTGGTAGGCTACAGTTCATGGGACTGCAAAAGAGTCAGACACAACTGAGCAACCAACAACAAGAAAGATACATAGCAAATATCCAAGGCAAGTTGAAGAAACTAGTAGAGTTATTACTAGCTGCAGTAGAGCCAACAAAATAGATAAAATTGAAAACCTAAGTTAAGGATGGACTTCAGGGTTTTAAGTGTCCAGCTATGCAGTCTGACCTTCATTGATAGAATATGATGCATCATACTTCAGGTTTTTCAGTAAGGAAATGACATGATCAAAACAGAGTCTTAAAGAGATTCATCTAGTAAGTAGGCAGGCAGCTTGGATGAGGGTTAGAGATAAGTAACTGCAATGAAAATAATGCTCTAAGGACCTGTCAACTGCAAAACACTTCAAAGCTTAATTACATCTTAGTTCCTAAATGCCAAATCTACATCAGTCAAATATTCTGGACTTATTGGTAAACTTGCCTTTCTTCCCTCCAGGTCAAGTCCAGAGCCACTTCCAGAGGCTCTGGCCACCAGAATGCAGGTTCCATGAGGTAGGGATTGCTATTGCTACTTTAATTGATGAACATCTGTGCTTAACACTGAGTAGGCACTGAGTAAATACTTATTGAAGAAATGCATGCCTGAGTCCGAATGCTCAATCATGTAAAGGGCTAATTCTAGGCCTATTGTTATTAAATGTTTAAATAGAACAGAGAAAAATCGAAGCAGAAATACACTTTTTATACAGACCATCATTTACCTATCTTTGACATAAATCAATATGCCAGCAAATGTGGAAAGCTCAGCGGTGGCCACAGGACTAGAAAAGGTCAGTTTTCATTCCAATCCCAAAGAAAGGCAACGCCGAAGAATGCTCAAACTACCGCACAACTGCACTCATCTCACATGCTAGCAAAGTAATGCTTAAAAATCTCCAAGCCAGGCTTCAACAATACATGAACCGTGAGCTTCCAGACGTTCAAGCTGGATTTAGAAAAGGCAGAGGAAACAGAGATCAAATTGCCAACATCCGCTGGATAATAGAAAAAGTGAGAGAGTTCCAGAAGAACATCTACTTCTGCTTTATTGACTATGCCAAAGCCTTTGTCTGTGTGGATCACAACAAACTGTGGAAAATTTTGAAAGAGATGGGAATACTAGACCACCTGACCTGCCTCTTGAGAAACCTATATGCAGGTCAGGAAGCAACAGTTAGAACTGGACACAGAACAACAGATTGGTTCCAAATAGGAAAAGGAGTATGTCAAGGCTGTATATTGTCACCCTGCTTATTTAACTTATATGCAGAGTACATCATGAGAAATGCTGGGCTGGAAGAAGCACAATCTGGAATCAAGATTGCCAGGAGAAATATCAATAACCTCAGATATGCAGATGACACCACCCTTATGGCAGATAGTGAAGAGGAACTAAAAAGCCTCTTGATGAAAGTGAGAGATGAGAGTGAAAAATTGGCTTAAAGCTCAACATTCAGAAAACGAAGATCATGGCATCCGGTCCCATCACTTCATGGGAAATAGATGGGAAAACAGTGGAAACAGTGTCAGATTTTATTTTGGGGGGCTCCAAAATCACTGTAGATGGTGACTGCAGCCATGAAATTAAAAGACGCTTACTCCTTGGAAGGAAAGTTATGACCAACCTAGATAGCATATTGAAAAGCAGAGACATTACTTTGCCAACAAAGGTCCGTCTAGTCAAGGCTATGGTTTTTCCAGTGGTCATGTATGGATGTGAGAGTTGGACTGTGAAGAAAGCTGAGCGCCAAAG
>NW_011494961.1:4205889-4229784 GCF_000754665.1 Bison bison bison
CCAGTCCATTCTGAAGGAGATCAGCCCTGGGATTTCTTTGGAAGAAATGATGCTAAAGCTGAAACTCCAGTACTTTGGCCACCTCGTGCGAAGAGTTGACTCACTGGAAAAGACTCTGATGCTGAGAGGGATTGGGGGCAGGAGGAGAAGGGGATGACAGAGGATGAGGTGGCTGGATGGTATCACTGACTCGATGGACATGAGTCTGAGTGAAGCCTGGGAGTTGGTGATGGACAGGGAGGTCTGGCATGCTGCGATTCATGGGGTCGCAAAGAGTTGGACACGACTGAGCAACTGAACTGAACTGAACTGAAGAACTATAATTCACAGTCATTTCTTATTAATTGTAACAAATGTATCACACTACTGTATGATGTTAGCAATAGGTGAAATGGGTGAGAGAGTTATACGGAAATTCTCTGTACTATCTGCTCAGTTTTTTTGTAGACATAAAACGACTCTAAAAAAGAAAGTCCGTTAATTTTTAAAATGGTTCACTTTTTCCTTGATGAAATAAATCAAAATATATTCTTACCTTTTAAATTTACATTTCATTTTATGTATGAATACTATATTAGATATTAAATCTGTGTTCTTTTGAGCTACTTGAGAGGAATATGTATCTTTTTTCTCCATTACCCAAAACAGATTTCCCAGTCTCAGAAAGGAAATATGATGGAAACTGTCTCTTATATTGGGCTTCCCAGGAGGCGCTACTGGTAAAGAACCGGCCTGCCAATGCAGGAGATATAAAAGATGTGGGTTCGATCCCTGGGTCAGGAAGATCCACTGGAGGAGGGCATGGCAATCCACTCCAATATTCTTGACTGGAGAATCCCGTGGACAGAGGAGGCTGGCAGGCTACAGTCTATAGGGTCACACAGAGTCGGACGTGACTGAAGTGACTTAGCCTGCATGTACATATCTCTTATATTATTCTTGGAAATAATAAGAATAAAAAACTCTTCCAGAGACAAGAGGCATGACACCTTCTGGAGAGGCATTCTGTTGCTGCCAGCTGAAAGGGAGAGCAGTGGGAATTGCAGTGCAGTGGTGTCAGAAATCCCAAACAGATGTTCAATCCATTGATCAAAAAGATGAGCAGTATGGAAGCTGAGACCATCTGTCGTCTTCCACAAGGAGACAGAGCATCATCAGTGTGTGGAAACTTTTGGCACAAGAAAGACCTTAAGAGATTCTTTGCTCTCATCCCTTCATTTTCACAGATGAGGGAATTTTAATGGCCACCTAATTTCTGATAAGCAGTTCTCTCCAGACTTTTCTGAAGCATGAAGAATAAAGAGCCTGACCTAAGAGGTTAGAGAAAATCAGCCTCTTTTCTTTATCATGTATGCAAATAATTTTCGCTTGAGACAGAAGATTTTTTCCATTTGAACTTCTGTTAACAAGAAGGGGCAAATAGAAACAGTAGCAAAAACAAAGACACAATAAGAGGCACTGGGCAAAGAAAGAGAGGGTTGGCAGATTAAGTCAACAAACTTGAGGCTCAAGGAAAAACCCAGGAGTAGGGATTAACTTCTGTGATGAACTCCAGAAGCCAGAGTCATACTATGTTTTTGGAGGCAGATACAGTTTTTGTTTTGCTTGAGTGAAACCCTGAATACTCACTGCCAAATCCCTAAAGAACTGGCCCCTTCTTCAGTGACCAGTGATCAGAGAAACTCAAGGAGAGGAGACTCTAGCTTTGGCTGCAAAAGAAAGAAGACTTGTCATATCACCATTGGGGAAAAAAAAAAAACCAGTGGGAGAGCACACTGGAGAAGGGACACTGAAAAAAGGAATTTGTGACTGAGGAACAATCTTCACCTGGGATACAAGAGGCTGCACTTTCACAGACACCTCTGTATACAGTTCTTTCACGGACACCTCTGTGTACAGTTCCCGTGTGCTCGGTCGGCCTCCTCACACTTGGAGGTAAGCGGTTTGCTTTCCTCTAAAGGACAGGTTGACTACAAAGTCAGTGATGACCCAGTCAGAAGGAGCTGTCCTTAGAGCAGGAAAGTGGCCAAGGTTGAATACAGGGGGAAGCCCCTAATAGGTCTCAGGTTGATGACAACAGAAGTGACAACTGACAAAGCCCAGCATTCATAGTTTTCATCCAAACCAGCCCCGTAGGCTAGGCTAGCAGCAATAAAAACTTTGGCTGAAAGCTCTTTAACCCCTTTCTCAGCATCTGAGATGCCCTAAATGAGAACTCAACCGCTGCCTTAACCCACCCCAAGAAAAGCACCCAGATACTCATTTATCCTTTCTACAAGGACAGAGAGGTCTCAACAAGCTGAGAAGCTTCGTCCTGAGTTCCTCAATCTTTTTTCTCCCTGCTCTTTATTTTATTCTGGTGAAAACAGTTTGAACCTTCTTTCCAATGCACAGATTTCTCTCTCAGAATGTTACTTGCTTAGACAAAGCAAAGGACTTGGCAACACATGGAATGCAGGAGAAATTCCTGCTTGCACTTGAGACTACAACCCTGGTGAATAAATGGCTTTGCTCTAAACACAAGTTTTTCAAACGATAGTCTGTATCACCCATGGCAAAAGAAATAATTTTTGAAAGTATATTGTCGTTCCTTCCCCTATGGCTGGAAAACAACATACAAACAGGTAAGCTCTCAAAATAACCAGCTGGCATAAATTAAGTCAGTGCTTTACTCCAAGTCCAGCAATTCTGCTGACCCTTCGAAGCATTCTAAAGCAGGTTCCTTTCTCAGTGTGTGGACACTGGCTTGGAACTGAAGCAGTGCAGTGACAAGAAACTCAAAACAAATGCTTCCATTGTGCAGCTCGCTGAGACAAAAATGAGAGTTTGACTCACAAATACAACACAATCAGAGGCAGTGTAGAGGCTCAATGGGCCAACATGGAAACACAGACGATGTGAACGCTTTCACTTTGACACACACTCTCAGAGGCCAGCAGTCCCCCTGAAATTACTGCCAACCAAGAAAATGACTTTCAAATCACTTGTACTTCTCTTCTGATTCTGGAGCTCACAAATACTCAGGAAGACAGATTTGACTGGATGTTTTGCCCGGTTTGCTGTCTTTGTCAGCACTTCTTAAACATTAGAATCTTGCATTTCTCATTAGTTTGGGGACTCATGATTGCGGGAGGGCGCGGTTAGGCAGAATTTCAAAGTAACAGAACTATATGACGCAGTTGCTTACGAATTAAAAGTGTTCCTTTGGGTTCTTATCATTTGTCTGAAAACTACAGAAGTGCCAGCATCTACAAGCTCTGGCGCTCTATGAGCATAAAACGGTGACCTCGCTTGAGCATTTAAAAAATCTATTTAATTCCCCTGAAGAACAGACAATGATAACTTTCTGTTACTCTGGGGAGAAGCAGATGGCTTTCTTCACCTTAACGGTCATAAAATTGGTGGGGAAAGTAATGCTGATCTTCACTAATGAAGGAAAATTCCTTTTGCAAATCCTGCTTTGAATGATTATTTTTTTCTGTTAAACTGAAAAGAGGCTTACTTCCTCAAATCTGTGAAAGAGAAGATTCACAGGCTCTACGGTGAGTGTATCAAATTCTCCCTAAGTACTGTACTGATGTCATGCACTACGGCATTAGGCTAATTAGGCATTACGCCTGTTTTCAGCCCCATCTGTATTTTCACTCAGACAAATGGAATATGATAGCAATGAAACTAAGTGGTTCAATGCTTATCACAATAAAAATTTCCATTAGGAAAATATGTTTAAGAGTACTCAGGATACCTGAATTACCCTTAGGTCACTTACCAGAACATTGATGCTTCATTTCTAAGAGGCTCCATTGGAAGTGGCCTCATCAAACTGCTGCACAAAATATGTCTAATGTACCAGATCGTGATGTCACCGGTGGCATAAGTGGTACATTAACCCTGCCAAGCATTTAGTGAATTCTTGAAATTTTATCACTTGTTAGTCATGAAAACTGAGGGGGAAAAAAAAATATTATATACCCAACTTGGCCTTCATCCCATGCAGCCTCATCATATCTTTGAGCTTAGCTGTTCTAAAGCATGTTTCATTAATGTGACTCAAAGAAACCACAGCTAAATCATAAGCATCACAGACTCCCCCTTGTTTCCATCCCTGTGAATTCACAGTGGAATGGCCAAGGGATGGTGGAAACATTGGGGCAGCTACTGAATCCAAGAGAACATCATGCTTCCAGTGAGAAATGACAGGGAGCTGTGAGTAATTGCATTTTCCTGTGTTCTCTACATCTATCTCTTAGGCAATTGTGGAACATTCTATAGCACACCCTGAGAATATAAGTAGCCCCCCAAATTTTATGTCAGTCAATAACAGTTATCTCCTTGAAAAGAAAAGACCAGCAGAAGCTATTTATACAAATGCATGGAGTCCTCCTTCCTCACAGGACTTCCCAGAGATAGAGCCAGTGTTGTATTCACTTCTGTATTACTGGGCCTTACATGCCTGGTATATAGTAGGTGCTCAAGAAATGAAAGAATTAGGCTAAAAAATATATGCTTACAAGCAGTCAACTAGGACATCTTGAATTGGGACATCAATGAGCTTAGAGACTAGGAATCAACACGACATGGTGGAAACTGCACAGGCTTGTGTTTGTATCCTGATTTTACCACTTCCTGTCTGTATGGTGTTGAATAAATATCTCAACCACTGCAGTGATTTCCTCCAAGACCATTAAAAAGAACATATGCAAAATTTAGAATTTGATAAATGGTAATTATTATGATACTATCACTTTCTGAGGTTATTTATAGCAGGCTAAGATTTAAGATGCATCATTATTCATATTCACAATAATAATATCTCACACTTGTAGGTATAAAGCACTTTTCTAAGCATCTCGTAACTTTTATCATGTTAACTCAATCAACTACCAAATAAAGTAGTAGTATCTCCATTTTCTATCAGAAAAAACTGATGTTCATATTCCTAAGTATATTTACAAAATTAATTTGAATCGCAGAATATAATACTCTAAAGGAAACAAAAAAGTTAAAAACCTTAAACATTTATCCAAAACGCAGCTGAAATGACTATTTTTTGGATCTATTATCTGTTTTAACGAATAATTTGTAAGAAAAAATACAAATAAGGTAATTGAAGCTCAAGTAAATGCATGCAGATTGCATCTTTTCTCACCGTAAAGGCCACTAATGTGGCAACATTTGATAATTAAATATGTGTCATCAAACTGGTTTTTCAAAGATTGTAATTAAGCTCAAACTATTTAAGCCCCATATCCTATAATCTCAGGGCACTAAGGGATTTTTTTGAGGGAATTTAAAAAGTAAGTATGCTTTAAAGTTTAACCTCAATACATGCTTAGCAAACATATCAGTCACAGCCTCAACTCTGACCACATGAATTCGGAGCACTGCTGTTTCCCAAGACCAGCACACCCAAGGACCGGGGCTCGTAAGCAGGACAATGTCAGCATTCATAGCAAGGCCACATCTTTGTAAAGCACTCTACAGTCACAAAGAGCTTTCAAGTACTTAACTTCAAAATTCTCTGAGTCAGGTAGTTGCTATGATCCTTAAAAATTATAAAGCTGTCATTTGTTGAATTTCTACTCTGAGCAAACATTATATTCATGTATACGCACATGCACGCACACACATACTTCATTCTAATCCTACAACAACCTTATAAAGGAAATATTTTTATCCCTAGCTTTCCAGTGAAGCAGCTGAGTCTGCCTGCCCAAGGGACTTGCTCAAGGTTAATAAAGACAGTCTGATTTCAAGAGCTAAATTTTCCTACCATGCCAGAGCTATTTCTCTTTTCCCAGCATATAATGCCAATAAAATGTTTGTGCAAATGACATTTATCTAAGAGCCTCTTCCATTTCCACCCCTTCATGATACCTGAACTCCAGAAGTTGTACTGGCCCAGAGAACATGTCTAGAACCCCCACATCCCATCTGGGGCTGCCCCCCAGGAGTTGCACACATTCCTCCCACCCAAACTCCCATCTTCCACTGCCACCATCGAAAACTATCTGCTCATCTCCATTCCTTTCAGTTTCCTTAAAATACAAATTATCCTTATTACACAAATGGATGCTAGCACATTTTATTTATCTGGAATAGTCCATTCATTCATTCATTTAATTAACATTTATTGAGAACTCACTATGTAATACTTTCCAAAAACTAATGTTTAAGTTCTAAGAACCAATGAAGCTGTATTTATCATCTGACAAGTGTTTGGATGGCACTCAAAGTTCTCTATGTATAAAAACAGATAATGCTCACCAAATGTTTTATTCTGTTTTAGTGCTATACAAGTATTACTTCATTTAAAACAATGGCCTTATAAAACAGGTACTAATAATATTATTCCTATTTTATATATGAGAAAATTGAGGCATACTGGTGAGATATTGTCACAAAAATTATTTGGCTAATAAATAGCAGAATCATGGTTCTGCTTGACTAAGTTCTATCGTGAGGGCTGCTCCTCTTAATGAGCCATACCAGCTTTAGAGGTTTTTGTTTGTTTTTATAATTAAAGTTTGTATACATTCTAATTTGCCTGTGATAATTCTGGGATTAGTCTATTTGCCCAGAATAAGTAATAGCACCCCCTTCACTCTCAAAAGTGTCCTTCTTTGAAGAATAAACTATAGTGTCATCCTATTTCCAGGAAAAGAATAATAGTTAACTTGACATGGCTGGAAGAGAAAACAGCACAAGAATATTCTATAACACTCATTAGGATACAAAGGGAATATGGAGAGGAAGGAAAAACAAAAATATAGGTGTCAATAGACCTTGATTCAAGACCAGGTTCTGCTATAGTTAGTTATGTGGCATTGGCCAAGTTGTGTAACCTCTCTGAGTCTCAGCTAATATTCTCTGTAAAACAGAGTTTAAAACACCAGCTCCCGTGGCTATGGTGGAAAGATAAGATTACGCTGGAAAAGTACGTGGAACATGATAAGGTCTCAAAAAAAAAGTACACGTTTAGTTATTCTTTGGAATAGTTTCTCTTACAGTCCATGTGATTTTTCTACTGCAAATGAAAATGAATTCTTAGAAGAATTAAACAGGATTTGGATAGGAATTTAACATTAAGAGCCAAGAGAAATTTATACCATTAATTCCTGCAATAATTTTTATTCTTCAGAGTTACAGTACTGGGAATTAGTTATGAAAATGAATCCATTACATCATGCACTCCTTGAAGGCCACACAATATTCTAAAGCTGGAATGTCCACTCACTGTAGGTGGTCTTACCATGTAGGCTGAGGTAACAAAACCAAACCACACTCTTGGATACATATTTTAATTCTAGAATCTGGGACTTCAAAGATCGAGGAGCCAAATTTCAAGACATCTTGAGGGAATGGGAAAGGAAATCCCAGAGCAGCAAGGTAAAATGAAGGTCTTTGCCTTTCTCCCACTAGGAAAGAGCAAAACTACTCTGCAAGGAATACTGTGTTTGTACCTCCTTGTCCTATGTTCAAAAGAAGAAAAAGAAGTAAGAAAGAATGGAGGGGACCTGAATGTATTAAAAACCACTAAATATAAGTTTAACATTTCTTAAGCCTATTATTCGGAGAAGGTAATGGCACCCCACTCCAGTACTCTTGCCTGGAAAATCCCATGGACGGAGGAGCCTGGTAGGCTGCAGTCCATGGGGTCACTGAGAGTCGGACACGACTGAGTGACTTCACTTTCACTCATTGGAGAAGGAAATGGCAACCCACTCCAGTGTTCTTGCCTGGAGAATCCCAGGGACAGGGGAGCCTGGTGGGCTGCCGTCTATGGGATCGCACAGAGTTGGACACGACTGAAGCGACTTAGCAGCAGCAAGCCTATTATTTAGGAAAAAATATTTATTTCATCTTTGAAGTAGTCTGTCTTCACAGCATGGCTTAGCTAGAGAGTTGTGAGGCAAGATGCTAAAGAATGACATGTTTTCACCTAACAAACTATAAAGGAAGAAATAAATTTAGAACAACACTAAACTAAGAAAATATCACAGTCCCACCAACCTCTGGAACCCTGAATCCTTGAAGAATGTGGATTTATCCAGCATTGGCGCTCATTATATTGGGGAGTGATTGTGTTTCTTTAAACTCAAATAATTCTTGTCAATTACGTAATTCGTGTAACTCCCTATGGATTTAGTAATTCCCTAACAGCTGGGATGTGAAATAAAGGCCATAAACTTAGTTCTTTCCAAGGATAAATTAAAACATAAACTGACTGTGTCATGATATTACTTACTAATAAAGTATCATGGTATACTTTCACTTCTCACATTAATTTTGTAAAGTAGAAATAACTGGTTATTTTTTAAAAGGAAAAAAAGAGAAAAATCAGGAACCCAGCAAAAATAAAAAAGAAAGAAATATAAAAAAAAATAACACATCCCCGAGATCCAACGTGTGATATCTAAAATACAGTTGAGGTAAGTGTTAACGCTGTTCTATTCAGTGTAGCGCTACAGAATTATGGGCCCCATTGTACCTAGAAGGAGCAGGATGGAGCACGCATCTATAAACTTGTTCAACAGTCTATACAGTACTCTATTATAAAGCAACATCATGCATCACTCACTCCAAAGAGAAAAGCTAATATATTCCATAAAAGAGAAGACTGACAGTAGCCACAGTGTACAAGAGAATTTACAGTTTATCTTCTTAAATGAGAACTTCGAGAGAAACAGCACTCAAAGAATTCAGGAACTAACTGAAGTCGTTTCTATTTAACAAGTTTAAAAAACTGAGAAACTGTTATTTTAAGGAAACCTTCATAAATTGAGATTCTGCAGAGAAACATGTCATTTATAGGAGAGTTAGGAATTGCAATTCACATTTTTGTAACACCACTCAATATAAGTTAGTGGATAAATTTGTATCAGTCAAAGGGACCAAAGAGAATGTGGAGCTTATGCCCTGATTGGTTTTTTTTTTTTTCGCATTACTACTAACAAGTTTTCCAAAAACCCCACCAGAGTCAATAGGTTCAGTACACTGGGGTCAGCATTCGGAATCATCCTCCTCTTTGTTTGGCTATCCTGACATGATACATGTTGGTACCACAACGACAGCTGACAACAGCTTTTCCTATTTGAAAAGACTTTGCAGTTCAACTTGGACCAAAAACATTTGTCATGTTGTAGGCAGTGGATTAGCTATAATCAGACCAGGCCAGTGGCGGTGCCAGTTCTAGGTTGAAAGAATCTGGAGGGACAAAGGCTGGATTTATCTCTTTGAGCATTGTTAGTTTCTTTTTGAGGGGGTGGAAGTGTGAGAGGTTAGAAAACAGACAGGACTCTTTTTCTGTAAAGTTGAAAGAAAATGTCAAAATTAAAATTATTTAGAGCTATTTATTTTGCTGAAATTTTCCCCAAAAGAATGTTTTCATATTGAGTATCTATCTTATTTACATTGTAAAACACAAACATTTGTTTAATCTCAGAATGCAAAAAAAAAACAAAAAAAAAACCAAAAAACCTTTCTCATACACTTTTGTTTAAAAAAAGTTTTATTAGTTATCCAAAATATCAACTTTTCCTGACTGTGAACCACTCTCTTTAACTTTCTAAAATTAATTTTTTTATCACCTCTGATGATTAGATGAGTCTACAGGGTTCATTTTAACTTTAAAATATGAGGACATTAAACATTCTATTAACCACTGCCACTATTTATATAACTAGCAATTCCCCATCCACTGATTTTTTTTTTAATTTGTGAGTTGTTATTAAAGAGAGAATAAAATTACCATGAGTATGATATATATATATATGTATATATATAAAGCAAGTAAAATCTACAGCTAAAATCATCCTGTAAAGGAAATGAATACTTAATTTTTATTAAAATGTAGATGTCAGTTGCTGCTAAGTCACTTCAATCATGTCCGACTCTGTGTGACCCCACAGACGGCAGCCCACCAGGTTCCCCTGTCCCTGGGATTCTCCAGGCAAGAACACTGGAGTGGGTTGCCATTTCCTTCTCCAATGCAGGAAAGTGAAAAGTGAAAGTGAAGTCGCTCAGTCATGTCTGACTCCTAGCGACCCCATGGACTGCAGCCCACCAGGCTCCTCCGTCCATGGGATTTTCCAGGCAAGAGTACTGAAGTGGGGTGCCATTGCCTTCTCCGAGATGTCAGTTAATAGGCCTTATACTGCAATTGTCATTTCAGACAAAAATTATTTGAAAACTCTGAAGATTTTTTCTTGACACACTCAAATGGTTTAAAATAAATTATCATGAAATGCTAAAACGAGCACCATACTTGTGCTGTTAGTCGCTCTTTGACACCATGGACAGTAGCCTGCCAGGCTCCTCTGTCCATGGGATTTTCTAGGCAAGAATACTGTGGTGGATAGCCATTCCTCTCCCCAGGGGATCTTCCTGACTCAGAGATCAAACTTGGGTCTCTCGTATTGCAGGCAGATTCTTTACCACCTGGGCCACCAGGGAAGCCCATATATTTATCAAAGTCTGGCCAAATACCAGTTCAGTTCAGTTCAGTAAATATAAGAAACTTAATAACTATTTATCAAGCATTTACTATCTGCCACAAATTGTTCAAAATACTGGTGATAAAAACAAAGTCTCTGTCTTCAAGGAGCTTCCATTCTAGAGGAGAAGACAGAAGTAAATAAATTTATATTCAGTGTTTAGGATAAAAACAATTAGCAATTACCTTTTCAGAAATACAATCCCTGACTTCAACCAAGAAAATAAAACATGCATGTAGATGGTTGCTGTTCGGTAGGTAAGTTGTATCCAACTCTGCAACCCCATGGACTGCAGCATGCCAGGCTCCTCTATCCTCCACTATCTCCCTGAGTCTGCTCAAATTCATGTCCACGTTCGCTATCTAACCATCTCACTCTGCCACCCACTTCTCTTTTTACCTTCAGTCTTTCTCAGCATCAGGGTCTCTTCCAATGAGCTGGCTTTTCGCATCAAGTGGGCAAAGTATTAGAGCTTCTATAACAATCCTTCCAATGAATATTCAGGGTTAATATCCTTTAGGATTGACTAGCTTGATCTCCCTGTTGTCCAAGGGACTCTCAAGAGTCTTCTGCAGCACTACAATTCAAAAGCATCAGTTCTTCAGCACTCAGACTTCTTTATGGTCCAACTCTCACATCAGTACATGACAAGGTAACCATAATATAATATAATCAGATAGCATGGAAGAGACATAAAGCAGTGAGAAGTCAAAAGAGAAATAAATTATTTCAAGTTTAGGGAAGCCTCTTGAAATTTTCCTACCATTTAAATAGAATCTTGAAGGATGTATTAAATATCAACTTTAAAAATGGGAAAAGGCACTACAGATTTTTTGTGGGTTGGCAATAGCTGGGTTGTTTCAGGCTCTCTTTCTCTTGGCTACATTTTTTTCTTGATCATGGATCTTGTTCATCTTTTCCACATAAGTAGTAATATTTTTAATGTCTGATGAACACTGTGGGTGATATATTGTAGGAATTCTGGATTATGTCATCTTCATGTAAAGTATGTTGCACTTTTTTTCTGGAAGGCAGTTAAATTATTCACAACCCTTTTAGTCCCATAAGGATCCATTTTGCACTCTTTGTCAGGGCAACTCTATTTTGAACTTAAACTTGAGTTAGGGATAAGCCATAGCTCTTATCCCTCATTCACACACTCACTGAAGCATGGTCTTTAGGGAATCTCAACTAAATACAAAGTGTCCAATGCGGTGTCTCGATTCTCACTGGACCAGAACTTGAACACCTCCCAGCATAGTACAAGCTCTGTATCACATTCACCTCTCTGCCCTGCAGCAGGCAATTTCTGCTGGGCCTCCTGGAGTCTTGCCTTATACAGATGTAGGCTTGTCTTTGGCCAAGGATGCACAGTAAGTCCCCAAGAAGACTTGTATGACACTTCTTCCCCAGAGTCCTGCCCTACAAAGCCCAGCTGCTTCAGCAGTTTCAAGCTGTCATCTCTGCCTTCTCAGCCCTAGGAGACTGTGCTCCATGTGGCTCACCTCCTATGTCATGGCAGGAAAGTGTTCCAGAAAGAAATCAGGGCCACCTCATGCCCATCCCTTTAGATATCCAAAATATATTATCTCAGGAAAAAGTTAATTCCTTAACTCAATACAGAATAGACATATACCAAAGTAAGCAGAACAGTTTATTGTTATTGTTGTTAGCTTTTTTATAAACAGCAGACTTGAATATGACTATAGACAAGAAAGGTAGTGGAAAAGATTAAGAAAGGCGGGGGTGGGGGGAAGAATATTTGAAACCAAAGACTCAAAAGTGCTTTAAAATTTAGTTAAAGAATAATAAATATTGTATTTTGACAGGAAACATGCCAATCTAATAAGTATTTATCTTTTATGTGCTTCCTACTATGCTGAGGAAAATTAGAGGGAGTATAATACGTGATCTCTGGTCCAAAAAGTTATAACCAAAAGAATCAAAGCTCACAGATCTGAAATAATAAAGGACTGACTCACACTAATCACAGGAAAGAGAACAAAGGTACTGAAAAGAATCTGAAGGCAAGGGAGACACCTGAGGGAAGCTGGGAACATCACGAGGAAGACTAGAGGAATTACGATAATTCTGGATTGCTGCTGCTGCTGCTGCAAAGTCACTTCAGTCGTGTCCGACTCTGTGCGACCCCATAGACGGCAGCCCACCAGGCTCCTCTGTCCCTGGGATTCTCCAGGCAAGAACACTGGAGTGGGTTGTCATTTCCTTCTCCAATGCATGGAAGTGAAAAGTGAAAGTGAAGTTGCTCAGTCGTGTCAGGCTCTTCTCGACCCCACGGACTGCAGCCTACCAGGCTCCTCTGTCCATGGGATCCTCCAGGCAAGAATACTGGAGTGGGGTGCCATTAGGAGACACAAAGAGATTATTCCAGGCAAGAAAAAATATGAGCAAAAAAGTGTAAGCAAATGTAAACACAATGTGTTTCTGTGATGCTGAAACATCCTGACTAGGTCATGAAAAGGCAGTGTTGAGTAATTAGAATGAGGGCTAGATCAGGAGTTGGCAAACGAGCCCAAGGGGTAAATCCAGCCTCCCACATGTTTTTTAACAGACTGCGAGCCAAAAATAGTTTTTATATTTTTAAATGGTTGGGAAAAAACTGAAGGAGAATATATCATGACATGTTAACATTTTATGAAATTCAAATTTCAGTGCCCATAAGTAAAGTTTTATTGGAGCACAACCATACTAACCAGAGAAGGCAATGGCACCCCACTCCAGTACTCTTGCCTGGAAAATCCCATGGACGGAGGAGCCTGGTGGGCTGCAGTCCATGGGGTCGCTGAGAGTCGGATATGACCAAGTGACTTCACTTTCACTTTTCACCTTCCTGCATTGGAGAAGGAAATGGCAACCCACTCCAGTATTCTTGCCTGGAGAATCCCAGGGACGGGGGAGCCTGGCAGGCTGCCATCTATGGGGTCGCAGAGAGTCAGACAGGACTGAAGCGACTTAGCAGCAGCAACCATACTAACTAGATCACATGTTGTCTGGGGCTGCTTTGGGTACGAGTAGAATTGAGTAGTAACCATATAATATACAAAGTCAAAACGATTTATTATCTGGCTCTTCACCAAAAGAGTTGCAACCAACAGTCAAAAAATAATGAAACTCCTAACTATTTAGTCAAAAGAGGCCAGTTTGTTTCATTTTTGTGATAAGACTACTAGAGAGAATTTTAAAGACTACATATTTGGGACTTCCCTGGCAGTGCAGTGATTAAGACTCTGTGCTTCCAACACAAGGGATATGGATTCAATTCCTAGTCAGGGAACATAGATCCCATATGCTGTGTGACATGGCCAAGAAAATAATTAAAAAGTTTTAAAAGGCTACAAATTTATATTCTATCACTGCTTTGGAAACCTTTTATCAGAATTCCAAGTTTTTCTATAATTACCAAAAGTATTGATGAGTCTAAGTCACATTTTTATAGTTACTCAGGGGAATTTATGAAATGAGACCAAATTTGGTTGAACCGTTACAGAATCTTCTTATTTTTAAATCCCTATTGAAAATCACTCACAGTTTAAATTCACTCTCTTACCTCCTTATCAAGAACAAATCAGGTCCAAGTATTGACTGATAAATTGAAAAAGTTAGAATGGAGAAGCAGTTTAAAAGATATACCTATATATATAATAACTTAAATACTTTAACTTAATTAAAAGTCATTTATTCACACTGTGTAAGGGCAAGAGCCCTTGTTTAATTTCATGACTGCAATATTGAGTTTTAAGTCTTCTTCCTTGCATACACCACCGCCTCAAAGGAGAGTCTACCACTTCAAATTTCAGTTTAAGTGGAGGGAAAGTGTCAAGCCAAATGTGAAACAATCTGAATACAGATCCTTCATGATCAAAGAGGAAATTCTCTCTACTCTTTTAGTTTTCTAGCCCACCTTGACTCACCTTTATTATCTTTCCAAAGCATTCCATTTTTCATAAAAATACTTTTTTCAAATATGTTTCATCTGCTTTTGTAATGTTTGCGTAACTACAATCACAAATACAAATAGAAACACAAGTGACTGTGAGTACATACAACTCCCAGGTAGACCAGAAAGTGGTCTCTCAGCACACGCATTCAGCACATCACGGCCCCCTTCAACATATTCTCCAGGGGGAAGGAGTATATAAATGAATCCAGCCTGAGGCTCTGTGAGCACCTATGGTACTCTGCTACAAGCTAATAAAGGTTTGCATCCTTTGTACAAGACACTGTTATTTTCATAGAATTTGTCTAGAAATATTTCATATTCTCAGATTTCCTAAAAAACTTAAAATATTTTCTGTTTATATTAAGCAATGAAATCAACAGAATCTAGGAGTTTTTTGCTTTGCTTTGTTTTTTAATCTTTCAATTATTGATGCTTTAGACCTAGTATTCTTGCTTAATTCTAATGTGGATAATTCCATGTTGCCTACATAAATTTTCCCAAAGTTTCAATTAGATATGGTATCCTTTGATTCTGATCCTAAATCAACATTCTTATTGTTTTGAACCATGGTCCAGCTGCCAAATTCCATTTACCAGATCAGGTTTCCAGTCATTCCAATTAGTAAACATCATTCAGAATCTGAAATGAAAAACACATTTTAAACTACAAATGAATATTTCAGCAACTAAAAATTAATATTTTCTTCTTTTCTAACTAAGCTGGCAACCTTGACCCTAACATTGCTTGAAATTACTTTTGTACTTTTTCCCCTGTATGTGGAACTATAAAAACAATTCAAGGGTAAAAAGCTTAGAGGAAAAAATGTCTTTGTTCACAATGATATTCAACTTTCATTAAACAAAAATATATATTAGCTAACTTTGTTCTGCATTTTCCAAGTCTCCTATAAATGTTATCATATTTTCATGATTTAAAAAATAAAGAAAAAAAATTAAAAAAAGGAAAAAAGTATACATTAGCTATTTTAAAGTGTGCTATAGAATATATCTGATAACATAATAATTTATGATACAGTAGGTAAATAACACTTAAAATGTATATTTTCATTCTTATAAAGAAGAATGAGAATTCAGTTTATACTAGTTAATAAAACTGTAATTGTAAAAAAAAAAAGAAAAACTATTTTTGTATGTTAGGCATAGTCATGATTTTTACTTTCTTTTTTAGCTCATCTGTACATCTGATTTGGAGCTATTTCCCAAGAAACAAACCACTGGAGCTATTCTCCAGAGAAACACTGCATTTTACGATATTCCTCTCAGTCTAGGGCTTCGGGTGAAGGTGAAAGGGACTAAGATCCTTCTTAATTCATCAATCCTAATCTAATCCTAATTTATCAGTCTCTTTGAGGAATTTATTGGGAAGTTACCAATCTCTAGTCTAATCACACAGAGAAAAAAGAAAGAGGATCAGAGGATACAGGTAGGGAATGCTCTGATCATATTTGTATGCGATAACTAAATGGAAGCAGCAAGTTTTATTTTCCTACTTCAATCAAAAACTACAAATCTCTCTTCAACCTATAAAGCTAACTTTTCTAAATACAGTTAGGAGCTAGTTTCCTGGATTTGCTGTTAGCATTTCACACTCTGCATAATGGGGTAAACTTGCTATATCTCAGTCAATCTGGCAAACACATCCCTAAAACGCAAGAGCTATCTCATCACAACTGTCAATAGACAGCATTGTTTCCCCACACTGTTAGGTTGCAATGCTCACTAACTTTGTAAACAACCAGTATGTTAACTACAACAAAATAAAATGGGGTATTCTTTACCAGACCTGCACAAGCACTTTCCAGCAGAACTTTCTACAATGATAGAAACATTTAGAATTTCCCCAAAGAAGTATAATTTGTTCAAAATAATTAGGAGAAGAGAGAGATGATGTGAGAAGGGGTTTGGAAGAAACTTTTAAGCATAATGGCTATATTCACTATCTTGATTATGGTGATGGTTTCAGATTTATCTGAAATCTATCAAAGTGCATGTTTTAAATATGTACTGCTGCTGCTGCTTCGGCTGCTAAGTCACTTCAGTCGTGTCCAACTCTGTGCGACCCCATAGACAGCAGCCCACCAGGCTCCCCCATCCCTGGGACTCTCCAGGCAAGATCACTGGAGTGGGTTGCCATTTCAAATATGCACAGTTTATTACATTTTAATTACACCTCTATAAAATTGTGTGTGTGTGTATCCCACTGTGCTAGAAACACATAGGATATACCCCTTCTATTAAAAAATTTATATGTCTAACTCTTCCCTTAACTTTCAATACACACACACACACACACACACACAGAATTTTATATTTGCTGCCTCTGAGGTATCTTCACCTGGCTGATCAATCGATACTTCAAACTCAATATTTCCCAAACTCATTCCTGTCTTAAGGTTTCTCTTTCTTTCAACAGTTTAAGAGCTGCTTTAGGGTGTGCAACTGGGGTTTCAATTCAAGAAGCTGATCTTTGTTGACCCAAGAATTCTGAAACGTCAGAACACAGATGAAAGTCCAGGGGAACCATCACTAAGTATCTCCTAGCTGGAGACACTGAAGAGGGAAGTGGAACAAGATCACACAGACTGGGTAAGTGCAAGGAATTTGAAACGTAATGGGAAACCACTGGGGGATTTAGGCAGAGATTTAATTTTCAGAGCTCCCTTTGTAGTTGCTATGTTTGTTTATACAGATAATACATTCCCATGGTTCAAGAGTGCAATACCTATAAAAATGTATACAGCAAAAAGCCTTCTGCATGTTTTCCATTGCTATGTAACAAATTACTCTAAAACTTAATGGCTTAGAATAATAAACTATTATTTCACAGTTTCTGTGGGTTAGGGATTGGACAGTGACTTGACTGGGTGGTTCTGTCTCAGGGTCGCTCAGGAAGTTGCATCAAAACACAGGCTAGGACTCCAAGCATCTGAAAGTTTGCTTGGACAGAGGATCTGCATCCAGGAAGGGACACACACATGGCTGCTGTCTGGAGGCCTCAGTTCTTCAACAGATGGACCTCTCTACAGGTGTGGGGCTGTTTGAGGGGCCCACACCAAGGCAGGTGGCTTCCTCTAGAGCTACTCACCCAACAGAACAAGATAGAAGCCATATCTTTTGTATCTTTTATAACCCAGCCTTACAAGTTTTAGCAATGCCCTGTACGTTCCAGGTGACAGCCCTGTTCAGTGTGGGAGGGTATTACACAAGGATGTACATGTTGGGAGGTGGGAATCTTTAGAGATCATTTTAGAAACTGGCTACCATAATCCTATCTATTTTATCTTTTATGCAACTTCCACCTTTTATTTTTCCAAATTTACCTTTCAAGTCCTATTTCAGATCTGACATCTTTCCTGAACTTCTCATATTGGTCAGAAAATATAATCTCTTCTTCAATGAGTCCTCCCTAGTATTTTATGCCCAGAGTGCCATTAAAAATAAGAGTGACTAAAAAAGGAGAAATCATGGAGATAAGAACCAGTTTGGAATAAATAAAACCACACACAAAAAAGAAATACGACCATTTAAAAATTGATACCTGAAAAAAAAAAAAAAAGAACCAGTTTGGTTTGGAAAATGCTGAATTTGAAGTATCAATTGATCAACCAGGTGAAGCTATCACAGAGGCAGCAAATATATATTTCTGTGTGTATATGTGTGTGTGTAGTGTGTGTATCTAAAGTTAGGGGAAGAGTTAGACATATAGGTTTTGAAGTTACCAGTTTACATACAGATTTTGAAATCACACACTTCCAGAAAAATCTGGAGTAACTAGGGTGAAGGTATGGAATAAGTGAGAGGACAGTCCGCACCATGAGAATCCACTGAGCAAAATCCAAGCACAGTCATTTACTCAAGAAATAATGTGCTATCAACCATAATGCATGAAAGGGAGATGGGACTACATAAAGAAGATTAGGTTAATGCAAAATTTTCAAAATAAGAACTGAAAAACATGCACAGATATTAGCTGGGTGGTAATCTTACATGGTGTTGGAGAAGACTCTTGAGAGTCCCTTGGACTGCAAGGAGATCCAATCAGTCCGTCCTAAAGGAGATCAGTCCTGGGTGTTCTCTGGAGGGAACGATGCTAAAGCTGAAACTCCAGTCCTTTGGCCACCTCATGAGAAGAGTTGACTCATTGGAAAAGACTCTGATGCTGGGAGGGATTGGGGGCAGGAGGAGAAGGGGATGACAGAGGATGATATGGCTGGATGGCATCACTGACTTGATGGATGTGAGTTTCAGTGAACTCTGGGAGATGGTGATGGACAGGGAGGCCTGGCGTGCCACAATTCATGGGGTCGCAAAGAGTCAGACACAACTGGGCAACTGAACTGAACTGAATCTTACATGGCGTTAAGAAGGCGAGAAAAGATAGTTTGCAGTAGGGTAAGAGGTGAACAGGAATTCAGTGAGTAGAAATAAGGAAAAGAGACCAGATTACAGGGTAGATTTCATGATATGCAACCCACTCAGTTATAGGGGCCCAAGAGCCTATGCTTGATTTAATCCTCTGCTTTTACCATCAAGAAATTCTCAATAATTTGGGGCAAGAGGCCTCGTATTTTCACTTTGTACTGAATTCTGCAAATTCTGTAGCTGGTCCTGTTTAGACCATACTTTGAAGAAGTTTGACTAAGCAAGGAAAGAGAGATGAGGCAGTAGGGGTGAAGTACAGACATCAGACCATTCTCTATCTATTTATTGTGGCTATTCTGGTTATTGTTGATATTTTTATTTTAGGATGAGAAAGATTTACTGGCTTAGGGAAATGAGCCAATGGTGAAAGGAGGTTGAAGGTAAAGAACCAAGAAAAATTGGGCAATAGAGTGAGAGAGAGATGAGAAAGAAAGGAACAATGCAACAGAGCCCAGGTGGACACTTCATACCTGAGACTAGAGGAAAAAAGATGAAAAGAATGAGAAAGTAATGCAGGTTGATCTGAGACTCATTCATCCAGTGAAGGAAAATAAAAGCCACGTACTCCCAGGAAGGCAGAGGAAATTGCTGGGTAAAAAACTTGACAAGAAAAAGAATGTTTAACACCAGAAGGAAATGGAACAAAATGTTCACCAAAAGTAGGTAAAAGGGTTGAATATTAAACTGAGAGTCTAATATTTTAATATTTTACATGGATGAATCAGAAAACAATTATGCTAAGTAGAAGTCAGGTGAAAAAAAAAAGGAGCAGATATTGTTTAATTCCATTTATATAACATTATAATTGCAAATCAATCCATAGTGACAAGCAGCCTGGGAGTAAAGGAGGGGCAGGAAGGGGGGATCCCACAAAGGGGCATGAGGAAACTCTTGGGGTGATGAGTATGACCACCATCTTGATTGTGGTAATGGTTTCACGGCTGTGCACATTTGTCAAAACTTATCCAATTCTATATATTAAATGTAATGCATATAACTCAATAAAGCTATTTTAAAATTTGGGTTAAATAAATAGTTCTGTGTCATTTTTGGCATAACTAGAATGCACCTCTCATCTGTCTGGTGCGACAAATGATCTCTGCTAATGGGGATGAGGTACATCCGTGATCCTAGACACTCCAGTGTGTGCTATCTGATGCCTGTGTTTCTTTCTTTATTTTTTTCTGGCTGTTCTATACCACATGGCTTGGAGGATCTCAAGTTCCCCAACCAGGGATTGAACCTGGACCCTGGCAGTGAAAGCCTGGAATCCTACCTACTAGCTACCAGGGAATCCCTTAGTATATCCATTTCTACACCTGTTTGTTTCTTCCGTTCCTGCAGGAAAGTGGTACATCTCATCTCAAAGTTAAAGCCTCCACCTATGTCCTCCATCCCCCACACACTTTTTTTCTTGCTTTTGAAATAACTTCTATTCTCCCAGGTTTCCTCTTCCTCTTAATTTGCCTCTGTAGATAGTATCAACACAAATAAAACTTGCCTAATTTATCTTAGTAGTTTGAGAGTGCCAGCTGTTTTTCTCCCCACTGATAGGCTGCATAATCTCAAAATAACCATCACAATGTATGCAAAATTACATCAATTTAAACTGATATGTTTCAAAGCACATAGAAACTCCAAGCAGGATTCCCTATTTTAAAGAAGAGATACTGTGATTATCATTATGATGAATCCCTTTCACCTGTTTCGTGCTCAGTTTATATATATTGGCTTTCTATTTACTTAAACAACAAACATCTGAATAGCAACATTGGCAAAGGATTGACTATGGACATTCATGAGTGCGTGCTGAGTCACTTCAGTCATGTCTGACTCTTTGTGACCCTACGGATCGTAGCCCACCAGGCTCCTCTGTGCATGGGATTCTCCAGGCAAGAATACTGGAAAGGGCTGCCTGGGATGCCCACGCCCTCCTCCAGAGTATCTTAGCGATCCAGGGATGGAAATCACGTCCCAATGTCTCCTGCATTGGCAGGCAAGTTCTTTACCACTAGCGCCACCCAGGAAGCCCATACACATTCATGAAACCACTTTAAACTGTTGGAAAGACATTGAACACTCTACAGAAAAAAAAAATTCCAAATATTCAGGGAGCATTTCACCTTTGCTTTAATGATAAATACCGGGGGAAAAGGTAATTAGAGAGTTGAAACATAATTTCTCAGAAAGGGTTTCATTCGTCTAAGCATCTCTTGCCTAAAATTTTAAAAACAAACTAGTTATCCTGCCTGTCTCCCAGTTTTTCAATCCACACTTCAAACAATCACCCAATAAATATTTATTGAGCTGCTAAGTAGAAGGCACTATTCCATGCCCCAGAAATGCAGGAGATACTGTAATTATTCATTCCTGCTAAAAACTCCCACTGACTTCCTACTGATTACAAAGAAAGTCTATACTTATTGGCAAGGCAATCATCATCTTTCATAATCAGAGTCAAATGTGAGTCTAGGGTCATTTGTCACCAATACTCTAAGTCAGTGGTCATCAGCAATTTTAATCTTAGGACCTGCTCACAATTACGAAAAGTTAGGAAGAACCTCAAAGAACTTTAGTTTATGAGTTATATCTATCAATATTCATCATGTTCAAAATTAAAAACATGAACTCTAAAAATGTTTTTCAAATCATTTTGCACATGGACTATTCTCTAAGATACACCATATATTATGCCATAAAACAAGTCATTAAATTTAAAAGAACTGAAAGTATATGATGAATTTCTCCAACCACAAGAGAATGAAATTAGAAACCTATAACAGTGGAAAATATTAAAAATTTTAAAATATGTAGAAAATAAATAACACACTTCTAGTAACCAATGGGTCAAAGAAGAAATCACAAGGGTTATTAGATAATACTTTGAGATGAATTAACATGAAAACACAACACAACAAAACTTACGGATTGGAATGATAGCAGGGGAAAAATTATAGTTGTAAACATGCATGTTAAAAATATTTCAAGTCAAAAACCTAATGTTTCACTTTAAGAAACTAGAAAAAGAAGAGCAGAGTAAACCAAAGGCAAACAGAAAGAAGGAAAAAATAAAGATTGGAGCATAAATAAGCAAAACAGAGAATAGAAAAAATATCAAAAAAAACAAAAGTTGGTTCTTTGAAAAGATCAACAAACTGACAAACTTTAATTGGATTGACCAAGAAAACAAAAAGGATTCTCAAATTACTAAAATCAGGAATAAAAAAAAGAAGATTAAAAAAAAAAGGAGGATCCAAAATGCCAAAACAGTATTGAAAAAGAACATGGGAGAGGGGACTGCAAGAAGATCCAATCAGTCCATCCTAAAGGAAATCAGTCCTGAATATTCATTGGAAAGACTGATGCTGAAGCTGAAACTCCAATATTTTGGCCACCTGATGCAAAGAACTGACTCACTGGAAAAGACCCTGATGCTGGGAAAGATTGAAGGTGGGAAAGGGGATGACAGAGGATGAGATGGTTGAATGGCATCACCTACACGATGGACGTGAGTTTGAGTAGGCTCCAGGAGTTAGCGATGGACAGGGAAGCCTGGTGTGCCGAAGTCCATGGGGTCGCAAAGTGTTGGACACGACTGAGCGACTGAACTGAACTGAACTGAACTGAGGGGAGTGGGAAAGGGGAGTGACTGCTAACAGGTACAGAGTTTTCAGATATAGAGTTTCTTTTTCGGGTGATGAAAATATTATAATGGAATTAAATAGTGTTATTTGCACAACTCTGTGAATATGCTTTATAAAATACACTGCTTTAAAATGGTGAATTTTATGGTATACATAACTCAATTTTTTAAAAAACAGAATTTATACAAAAAGTGATGCAAAAAAATGAAGAAAAATAGCAGAAATAATTAACACATGTATACCTGTGGTGGATTCATTTTGAAAAATTAAAGTATTAAAAAAAAAAAAAGAGCATTCACCAGAAAAATGTTCCCAAAGATAGACAAGATTTAATCAAAAATATTAATACATTTTTAAACTTTTAAAAGTAATTGCATTTATAAAATAAGAGCACAAACTAAAAATACAAGTACTTAGGGAAAATAAGGAGATATCAATACTTTCAAAGGAGATAAAACATGAGCTGGTAGAAATCAAGAAAAAATTAAAAGCCCTCTGGAGTTCCCTAGTGGCCGAGTAGTTAGGATTCCAAACTTTCACTGCCAGGGCCCAGGGTCAGTGAACTGAGTCAGTGAACTGAGATCCCACAAGCTGTGTAAAAGACCTCAAGAAAGGAAATCATTATAAAAGCAGAAAAAGGGGACATTACAGAGAAAACATAAGATTTTTTAGAGTATATTAAAGGAGAACTTAGAAATCCAGTATAGCATAAATCTAGAAAATAGCTAGACCTATAGAAATACAAATAATTTTTTATTGTATGGAAAAGTAATTTGAAGTAATTGCACAAACTTAGATTTATTTATAGTTTATGGCAAGCTTTGATACAAGGAAGTAACTATTCTGACACAGACCAAGACTGATAAACTACCACAAAAGTTTATCAGCAAACAATGTAGAATTGCGAGGGAAAAGGAAAAGACCATAGTTTTCTGCTAGATATAATTGACTTTTGTTGTTTGTTTATAGTAGCTTTATTCATTATCACCACAAAATAGAAGCAACCAAGATGTCTTTTAGTAGGTAGATGGATAATAGACATAAGTTACTTATGAAAAAGTTAAGAATTTAACATTGGGACCACAACATAAAGCTTCCATATCTTTAAAATATAATAATATGGAGAAGGAAATGGCAACCCACTCCAGTATTCTTGCCTGGAGAATCCCAGGGATGGGGGAGCCTGGTGGGCTGCCACCTGTGGGGTCACACAGAGTCGGACACAACTGAAGCAACTTAGCAGCAGCAGCAGGAGGGACGAAAGTGAATATTGTGAAAGGGATTGCTAAAGAGATGATTGATAAAATATTTTAAAACCAAAAAAAATAAAATATAATAATAAACATGAAGAA
>NW_011494961.1:4229884-4231955 GCF_000754665.1 Bison bison bison
TGAAGAAAAACATGTAAAAAGTTTACATCAGTGCTAACATCAAAAATTAACTTAATTTCTGGGTGGCTGGATAATAAACTTTATTATCTTCATTTTGCTTGTGTTTCATTAATATTTTATTAATATCAATATTTTGTAATAACTAAATGTAAAAAGTATAAAAAAGAACAATGATATACATTGTTTGCTATATAAATATAATTATGTACCTGAAGAGTATTCTGCTTCTTATCATTATTCTTCTGCAGTTTGGGTTTAGTAACTCTGTCTTTTTATTGTCATTATATAACCTCATATAAATTGTTCCCTTAGGTATGTGGACTAAGACCTTAATTAGACCTCTGCCTCAGTAAAGATTTCGATGTTCTTACCAGCAGCTGGATAAGCAGTACTCATTGCATCATGCTGCTTAAGGACTTTTCCTGTCTAGGATTTACAGGAGGTAAGATGACATAAATTATAGTCACAAAGTATGCCCAATAACAAATAATTAAGAATATTTAGTTCTCCAAAGATAATTTTTCCTTGCTGTACGGTATACCATACCCCAATCTAAAAACAATTATGGGTAGTATTTCTTTAGGAAAAACAGCTGACTTTTTTTTTTTTTTTACAGCCGACTTTTTTAAAACAGAATGCTTCATAAAGGTAGCAAAATGATTCACCAAACAATCAAGCAAAATCAAAAGTGTGTGTGTGTGTGTACATATATATACACACATGAAGTGAAGTGAAATGAAGTCGCTCAATCGTGTCCGACTCTTTGCGACCCCATGGACTGTAACCTACTAGGCTCCATCCATGAGATTTTCCAGGCAAGAATACTGGAGTGAGTTGCCATTTCCTTCGCCAGAGGATCTTCCCGACCCAGAGATTGAACCCAGGTCTCCCACATTGCAGGCAGACGCTTTACTGTCTGAGCCACCAGGGAAGCCCCCTATATATGTGTGTTATTAGTTAATTAGTAAATTAGTAAACTAATTAGTAAATTAGTTAATCTTAATTTCCCACAAAACACTATTCAACAACTGAAATGCACATTGCTATGGAAAAATAACAGAGTAATTAATTTCTTTAAAACTTGGAGCAATGACTTTTTTGGAATGACTACATAAGAAATCTAGTGGACCATCCTCTGCCAATAATAGATGTTTTTAAAACTGCAAGGAAATTTGTGAAACATCCATCTTCAATGTTTCAATTATATACATCAGAAAATAAATCTTAGGTAAATGAAAATATCTATATTTTTAAGGTTATGGTATAAAATGAAATTAGACACCTTGTAGTGCTATCATTACACCTTTTATGAATTCTAACTGCAGCAAAACTTCATTCAAGTGACTCACTCTGTTCCCCAAAGCCACACCACACTGTTTTGCCCTCATCATTCTATAAGTCGTTTAATCATCTATTTTTCATGGGTGAACCTAGCAGTACCTACAGTGAGATTACTGCCACAAAACACATCCTTTTTATGTAACAGAGTAATGTTATACTTGGGCTTCTCTAAGGGCTCAGACAGTAAAGAACATACCTGCAACACAGGAGATATGGGTTCAATTCCTGGATCAGGAAGATCCCCTGGAGAAGGCAATGCCTACCCACTCCAATATTCTTGCCCAGAGAATTCCATAGACAGGGGAGCTTGGACAGCTACAGTTCATGAGGTCACAAAGTGTCAGACATGACTGAGCAACTAACACGCATGCGTGCACAAACACACACAATGTTGTACTTATACCCCATTATCTTTCAAAAAGAGATTTTTAAGCATTTTTTAAATGCGGCTTCCCTTATGGCTCAGGCAGAGGAACCAGAGATCAAATTGCCAACATCCACTGGATCATGGAAAAAGCAAGAGAGTTCCAGAAAAACATCTATTTCTGCTTTATTGACTACGCCAAAGGCTTTGACTGTGTGGATCACAATAAACTGTGGAAAATTCTTCAAGAGATGGGAATACCAGACCACCTGACCTGCTTCTTGAGAAACCTATATGCAGGTCAGGAAGCAACAGTTAGAACTGGACATGAAACAACAGACTGGTTCCAAATAGGAAAAGGAGTAC
>NW_011494961.1:4232055-4232572 GCF_000754665.1 Bison bison bison
CCACCTGACCTGCTTCTTGAGAAACAGATATGCAGGTCAGG
Organism: Bison bison bison; assembly: GCF_000754665.1. Lineage (NCBI taxonomy): Eukaryota > Metazoa > Chordata > Mammalia > Artiodactyla > Bovidae > Bison > Bison bison. The sequence goes on from NW_011494961.1 coordinate 4,232,097, forward strand.
AAGCAACAGTTAGAACTGGACATGAAACAACAGACTGGTTCCAAATAGGAAAAGGAGTACGTCAAGGCTGTATATTATCACCCTGCTTATTTAACTTATATGCAGAGTACATCATGAGAAATGCTGGGCTGGATGAAGCACAAGCTGGAATCAAGATTGCCGGGAGAAATTTCAATAACCTCATATATGCAGATGACATCACCCTTATGGCAGAAAGTGAAGAGGAACTAAAGTGCCTCTTGATGAAAGTCAAAGAAGAGAGTGAAAAAATTGGCTTAAAGCTCAACATTCAGAAAACTAAGATCATGGCATCCAATCTGATCACTTCATGGCAGATAGATGGGGAAACAATGGAAACAGTGACACACTTTATTTTGGGGGGCTCCAAAATCACTGCAGATGGTGACTGCAGCCATGAAATTAAAAGATACTTACTCCTTGGAAGGAAAGTTATGACCAACCTAAACAGCATATTA
>NW_011494961.1:4232672-4249492 GCF_000754665.1 Bison bison bison
ATGGGAAACAGATTTTGGGGGGCTCCAAAATCACTGCAGATGGTGACTGCAGCCATGAAATTAAAAGATACTTACTCCTTGGAAGGAAAGTTATGACCAACCTAAACAGCATATTAAAAAGCAGAGACACTACTTTGTCCACAAAGGTCCGTCTAGTCAAGGCTATGGTTTTTCCTGTAGTCGTGTATGGGTGTGAGAGTTGGACTATAAAGAAAGCTGAGCACCGAAGAACTGATGCTTTTGAACTGTGGTGTTGGAGAAGATTCTTTAGTCCCTTGGGCTGCAAGGAGATCCAACCAGTCCATCCTACAGGAGATCAGTCCTGAGTTTCACTGGAAGGCCTGATGTTGAAGCTCAAACTCCAAAACTTTGGCCACCTGATGCGAAGAGTTGACTCATCTGAAAAGACCCTGATGCTGGGAAAGATTGAGAGCAGGAGGAGAAGGGGACGACAGAGGATGAGATGGTTTGGATGGCATCACTGACTCAATGGACATGATTTTGGGTAAACTCCGGGAGTTGGTGATGGACAAGCAGGCTTGGCGTACTGCAGTCCATGGGGTTGCAAACAGTCGGACATGACTGAGTGACTGAACTGATCTGAATTCCTTTAAAAACCGTATTTCATCATATAGTATTTGACCCTCCTTTGTTTACAACTATTTGATTGTTTTCCTTACAATATAAAAAATAGTCATTACTACATCAAAAATATATAGAGATACCCCAAAGTTAGCTATTTTCCCCAAAATTGTGCAGGAGTGAAAAATTAAAAAAACAAGATTTTCTAACCTTTAAGACAATGCTGAAATCTTGGGCTACTGAATTTATTATACCTTACATAAAATTACAAATTATTTACTTAGGATGTAATACATGATCATTAATATTTTTTAATGATACTATTTGAAAGATAAAAAATCTAAACCATCAATATTTCTACTACCCAAACATAGCCACTCTTCTTCCTAGCCTTTTTTTTATTGAAATATTCTTTATATTTTCATAGTTATACTCACTTTATGTAGAAATTATTGTCTCTCTAAGTCATTTTTTTAAATGAAAAAGCATATTTTGGGAGGGAAGAGGTAGTTTGCTAACCTTTTGTTCCAGGAAAAAGACATAAACATACATTAGAAGAAATTATAAAATGGCAAAACATTTAATAGATTCCAAAATCTCTGCTTTATTACTAAAGGTACACATGATAATTTATGTATAAAAACTGTATTTATAATTCAAAGGAAAATTCAAGTTCTGGAATTGCCTGAATCCTCTAGAGTAAATGGTTTTCATTTAATTTTTTTATTCATAGGAAAAACATTTATCTCATGCCTTATGAATGTTTTCCAAATCAAATATATAAAATAATTGCAAAGAAATAAACTAGTTAATCTAACAATATGATTAGGTCATAAGACTTCACATTTGAGTATTTGATTGACTAATTTCATTGCCATCTACTTTGAGGAGAAATAACCCTTCTTAAAGGAATCAGACTCAAACCAGAGTCCATAAACATTTGCCCCACTAGTTTTGTTTCTGAGCTTTTTTTAATATTCCATAAAAACAACTGGGACTCTGGAATATAGCTGCCCTTGTTAGCATTCCAAAAATTAAAGCTCTGATCTGCTCTGGCCAGGAACACTCTAGAAATAATGAAGTCCAGCTTTCTCATCACCCCACTCCAGTACTCTTGCCTGGAGAATGGACGAAGGAGCCTGGAAGGCTGCAGTCCATGGGGTCGCTAAGAGTCAGACACGACTGAGCAACTTCACTTTCACTTTTCACTTTCATGAATTGGAGAAGGAAATGGCAACCCACTCCAGTGTTCTTGCCTGGAGAATCCCACGGACGGGGGAGCCTGGTGGGCTGCCGTCTATGGGGTTGCACAGAGTCGGACACGACTGAAGCGACTTAGCAGCAGTTTTCTCATGGAAGATTAGCATGTTTAAAAACATAGCTTAGAACTGCTCTCAATGGTCAAACCATATGTATCTCTATGAAATCAAAAAGTAATAATTAGATGTTAAAAAATAATGAAATAAATTTACTCCAAGAGGAGGCATCCTTCCTTACATTTGTGAAGCACCATTGTATTAAGCCTCTTTGTTTCTATTTTGTATATTGAGAGCTCAGCAGTTTAATGACAGTGGTGGAGGGGACGATGCGCCCTAAGTTTTACTGAGCGCTGAGCAAATGCCAGATATTCTCCTTCCATCCTTTCTTTCCTCTTCACAACCACCCCCAGTGAAACTAGGGATTGAAACTGAGCAGGATCTCACGAGGCCTTTCCAGGTACAAAATCCCTTTTGTGCCCCCTGTTCTTTTTCTAGGAAAAAAAAAGGGGGGTGGCTTTAGACTCCTAGGCCTTCCCTGACTTCCAAAGAGCAGGATTAAGCAGTTAATGACTAGGACAACAGTCACAAAACTCCTAACTCCTCCTGAAGGGAGATAGATCTGATAAACATCTTGACTTGTTCTGCAGAAACTGAGACCCCCACCCAGTTGGAGGATGGTGACTGCATTCTGACTACAAACACCTCAGACTGGCTGGAACCAGGAGGCTGAGATTCCGGATACATCACCCCACTACCTCACCACCTACCAATCAGAAGAATGTCCACAAGTTGCTCACCCATCCTATGAACCTGTCCTCTAACACTATCTTTAAAAACCCTTTCCTGAAAGCCAGAGTTTGGACCTTTTGAGCACAAGCTGCCTGTTCTCCTTGCTTGGTCCTGTAATAAATCTCTGCTCCAAACGCAGACATTTCAGTTTGTTGGACCTCACTGTGTACCAGGAACTCAAGCCTGGGTTTGACAACACTAGGAGTATTATTACCTTCACCATTTTAGATGAGGAAAATGAAGCACATAAGCTAAATAACCTGCTCCAGTCACTTAGTAACTTGCCCCAGTCACTCTAGATTTGACTCTGGATTTGAACGCAGGGCTGAGTTCTCAATGCTTTTACAGAAAAAGGAAAAATGTCTTTATGTTCTCCATGTAGCTTTGACTGCTGCTGCTGCTGCTGCTAAGTCGCTTCAGTCGTGTCTGACTCTGTGCAACTCCATAGACGGCAGCCCACTAGGCTCCCCCATCCCTGGGATTCTCCAGGCAAGAACACTCTTTCCTCTTTTTCTCTCAGCACCTTTTTGTTTGCTTGTTTTGAACAAAGAATTATCTCAATGCACATTTATGATACAATGTTGCCACCAGGAAAGAGCTCCATTTTAAAACATCATACTAATACAATATTGTAATTAGCCTCCAATTAAAATAAATAAATTTATATTAAAAAAAAATTAGAAGTCTCATCATGTCCCTTGGAATACAGATCATGTCCCTGAATTTTATTTAATCCTTGTATTAACTCTTACCCCATTTTATACATAAACTCAAGTAACTCACCTCAAAGCAAACAGCTATTTAGTAGCTATTTATGAAGTGGAGATTTTGTACAGCTGAATTTGAAACCCACATATCCTTTCCTTCAGAGTCCATGTGCTTTAAGAGGCTAAAATATGTAGGCTACCGTGCCTGCAGTAAAGAGGATATTTAAGACAACCCTCAGTAAACCAGAGTAACCACATGTTTAGTTTGGGTCTCAATCTAAATCCTTGTTAGTCAAATATGATCAGCCTTTGGGAGAATCCTAAATTCCTCAGAAATAGATTTAAAAGTTCCAAATTTCAAGGAATTCCAACCTAATTAGTAGTCCATATGCAATTTCAACCTTTCCTTTTCCCAAGAAGACATAAATCCAAGAGCTTGAGTGTAGCCCAGCTAATTAGGTCTTTGTCAAACAATAGCCCTTTTCTTTAAATCTGTGGCTTCTCACCCAGATGATAAAAAGCTATTTCAGCTCAAGACTTTTACTTAATTGGTTTGCACCCTCCCAGGGACCTCCTGGGCTCCTCCTGCATATCCCCACATCAGAGTATAGGGAGAGTTCTCTGCCTGCCAGCAAAGCACAGATCTTCTAAGATTTATGCCTGGCTTTCATGTTCAGCCACTGAATTAAATCGAAAGGCTTTGCTCCTATTGCTGCAACTACCTTCTCTAAGGAAAGCACTGCTTTGGACACTTGGGCATGTCAAAGGAAGTTTGTTTACCATTAGAAAAGTCCAGCAGAGTTAACAGTGAAGCAATTCTTTTGTAGCCTTTGGCAGCCCCTATGGCTAAGGACCCCAGATCACAATAGCCCCAGTCACCCAAACTTGGAAGGCAAAACTCACATTGAAAAACTAGCTGTTGTAAAATCTTTTCACTCGAAAATGTTAACTTTTTTAAGATTCTACTGATACCTATTAAACCCACAAAACTAAAGAAGCTCCTAATTTGGCAACTATTGCCTTATGTTGTAACTATATGGTATATGTAAACTACACAATTTTAGACCCAAAGATACAGTAATTATTTTCTCAAAATGCTTAATTTTTCCAGAAACTTAAGGCCCAGAGGGTTCAAGTGTCTTTTCCATTAGTAGCAGGGTGGGTCCAAAACCTAGATCTTCTCAATTATTTCTTAGTGTTCAAATTAAAACTTAAAAAAAAAAAAAGGAAGAAAAAAACCTCTGTTAAAAACTTGAGTTACAATTAAATGGTAAATCTGACTCCAAGAGACTGTGGGAGGAGAGAGTGACTGGAACAGAAGCACAGTCAATGGCACTGAATCAAATAAATGCTTTATTCTCTGAGTGCTAGGACACTGTAAGAAAGAAACGCCGACACAAATCTTATTTCACTACAGCTCTTCTCCCCACAGAATGGACCAGATTTGCTGGGATGGGCCACCCAATGGATATATGTGCTCAGTCGTGTCCAGCTCTTTTGTGACCCCACCAGGCTTCTCTGTCCGTGGGAATTCTCCAGGCAAGAATACTAGAGTGGGTAGCCATTCCCTTCTCCAGGGGATCTTCTTGCCCCAGGGATGGAACCCGCATCTCCAGTGACTCCTGTAACGACAGGCAGACTCTTCACCACCAGGCCACCTGGGAAGCCCATACCACCCAGTGGATGTAGAGAACAGTATTCTGTATCCTGTAGAGAGTGTCACCCCATGATTAGCAGATTAGCTTGCGTATTCCTGCTGTTAGGGAACAAACATCGTGGAAACCAGGGCAAACTTAGTACCAAAATTTCATCTGTTTAGGTTTTTTTTTTTTTCTTTCAAGCAGTCAAGATCATCAGTTCAGGAGAGTGCTAGCTCTTAGCCATCAAATGCAAGTCAGCCAGGTGAGAGGGAACTCCAGAAAGGGCTTGTGGCCAGGCAGGGTGGTCACAGGTGAGGAGCTATGCAACTGCCACCACGCTGACCCACAAACACACACACTGGATCCGCAGCAGAGACTTTCTGAACAAGACTTCAGGCAGCAGAACAAAAATCCCTGGCTTCCTGCCATATAAGCTGGCAGCAAATAAGAGACAATAGAAGGGATAAACTTAGGCCGAGACAGCTCACTTGAGGGCTGAAGCCTTCCTAGACATGAGGAGGAGGAGCCTGCTGAGGCCAGATAAAACCCAGAGAGACCAACGTCTATCTGGACCCAGCTGCCCCTGTTCTTTCCCAAATCCAGAAAGCAAAAAAGAAGAGTACCAGGAGTGTAAAAGGCATGGTGCTTTAATGTAGATACTGAAACAAATGCTTGTAATTATCTTATATAAAAGTATAATGCTTTGAGGAAATGCTTTGTGCTAAGAAAACCCCTAAGTTCTCTCTTTAGCTTTGCCCAAGAACTATTTAGCCCAGCAATTATACAGCCCTCAGCCCAGACATATTCGTTTGTCATTTTACTTCAAAGACTTCAGGGTAGGCAGTGGGATAATGCAGTTGTACACTGAAGCAACTTAGCACACAAGCATGCAAACTGATTTTAATGCACACTCTGAGGGCAGCTGAATCACATTTCTTAGGGGCAGTTTTCTGCACTGGAGAAACCCTCACCAAGAGTCAAAACTCCCAAGGTTGCTTGGGCAAACCCTTCAAGCATCTCCATCTGAATCTACGCAAAAGGCATCATAAATGAACACAAGGCCTTCGATACAACCTGTTATTGGTGAACTGCGTGGGCCTCAGGCAACGGGGATGGGCTGGAAACATGGGATGGACAGTCCTACCCTGAAGCTAGACAGAGCACCTGTCTAGCCTAGCGGCGCAGAAATTATGAGGTGGCTTTTATGACTAGAACGTCACGTGTTCCTGCATCTGTCACATAACAGAGAATTCTGTCACCTGTGCCAACTACAAGGGTAGGAACCCTGCTGCCACACCATCATAGCACTGCCTCAGACAGAACTCGTATGTTGGTGACTGCAGGAAAGCACCGAAGAGTGGAGAACAGCAGCTGCATTTCAGGTTGTGTGACTGCTTCTGTACTTGCCAGCTGTTGAATGTATGTTCACAGAACACAGTCTGGTCTGAACATGCTTTCACTGTATCGCCTCACGTGGTACTGATATTGTAGATGGGAGAGAAGACAACGCTCACTCGCTTCCTCTGCTCGCAGCAACTGCTCTGTGCACAAAAAGAGCCTGAGAACTCTGACTGGCCACACCGCAAGACAGATGCACCGCTGAAACCACCCCCGCCCACCTCTGCTTGTATTTGCTCAAAGTGAAACAGGAAATTTCCCACTTATGTCCCCCTCTAAAACAAAATCCTACAAAAGCTATGAAGTTACATTTACTTCTATAACTCCCAAGTGTGTTAGCAGCATGATGAAACAGTACAGACAAGAATGCCATACACGAGTGACGTGTAATGATGGTGGGTGTACTCGGATTGATCCCACTAATCGCTGACAAGATAAGCATCGTGGGATCTTCAGATGACTGGAGGCGTGGCCTCTGCAGGCTGAGTAAACTGTGAAACTTACAGTAAATAGGCTCCATCACGCCCTTTGCTTTGTGTTTTGTCTTTAGGCCTTGTCAGCTTATATATCAAGGTTTCTTGCTGTTTTTCCACCAGAAAAAAAAAAAAATTATGCAGAGTATTTTGTTGCCAGTGTGGCAATTTACTGAAAATATTTGTGTCTGTGTATTAATATACTGTAGAAGTGACTGATTAGCATTTGCAGTACATAATCATGAAGCAATATTCCAGGTCAAAAAAAGAGAAAATTCCAAGGGAGACAATAAGATGGTAAATACTCTCTAAATCATCTTTGTCTTCAAAGACGTTACTCACAGTCATGGTCCCAAACAAAATCCTTAAGCCAAGCTGGTCTTCTTTTCTAATTTTACCTCTGTTTCAATCAATACAAGAACTAAGATGGAGTGTGAAGAATAGAATCCTCCTGAGAAAATAAGGGACCTTGACATCATTCCCCCAAGTTTTGACATTACCACCCCCAAATTTGCTCTTATGATTAGAAACAACTTTAGAGTCAAGCACATCTGAGTTCAAATTTCCCTTCTTTCATTACAGGTACCTAACTTCTCTGAACTATGATTCCTCATCCATCAATCAAAATATATTTAGTAATACTAGCCTGCAATGTTGTTATAAGGACTTAGAAAGATAATATACAAAGAGCATCTGAAAGAATGCCTAGCACATAATCCGTGCTCAATATATGACAGTTCTATTATTTTTCTTATTGACCTTATTTTTGTGAGCAACAATATTATCACTCATTAGGAGCCTGTGTCCATAAAAATGCTTCCTCTTAACAAGAGATCCTAGAATGAAGGAAGCAGTGATACTTATAAATAATTCATGAAATTTCCATAAAATAGTAGTCATCTTCACTGCCTGGAAGTGATAAATAAATTAAAATTCTGATTTTCTTCACCATGTGATAAGAAAGGAGATCAAACTATCCTGTCATAAAATATGACACTTTGGCATAAAAATAGTCTTAAGCTCAAAGCGGTTAAACAACAGCAAATATGGAATGTAGAAAGAGATCTCTGCCCTCACTTTATCTGCCTAAAAGTGGAACATAAGTTTCCCTTTTGGAAGGTGTTCTCCCCTCCCTCTCCCATACCAGGAAATGGAAAACAACCACTATTACTGCAGACAGAAAGACTTTAAGACCAAGACTGATCTGCACAAACAAGCCTTACTAAAGCCTTTATCTTTCATTGTTTTTGCTCTTTAGTTGCTATGTCATATCTTACTTTTTTTGTGATCACGTGGACTACAGCCCACCAGGCTCCTCTGTCCATGGAACTTCCCAGGCAAGAACACTGGAGTAGGTTGCCATTTCCTTCTCCAGGGGATCTTCCCAACCCAGGATTGAACCATATCTCCTGTGTCTCCTGCACTGACAGGCAGTTTCTTTACCACTGAGCCACCAGGGAAGCCCATTTATATTCCATTATTTCCCACCCACTATATATTTACTCTCCCACAAAATACGGTCCATAGAAACCCAAACCCTTTTTCCCTCACTTCATCAATTCTCCACAATTTATTGCTCTTTGTGAAAATGGTATATGAGGCTAAGTACTCCTTTAAATTTTTGTTTTCTTTCTATAAGGGTCTCTGTGTCCTAAAATTAAAACATTAACACCAAATACAATGTATATGCTTTTTCTCCTGTTAACTGTTTTGTCAGTTTTAGTCAAATTTGAACATCCCAATAACAGAAGGAAGAGGGTTTTCTTTCTCTACAAATTTATATATGGTTTGAAACTTGGAAGCACTCATTTTAATTTTAGAAGAGACAAGTAAACATTAATAAATAGCTTGAAAGAGCACTTAGTGCTATTCCTTTTGAGTTAGATCTTTGCTACAAATCCAAGAACCAGCAGAATCAGCATCACCTGGGAGATTGACAGAAATGCAAAATGAGACCCTACCCCAGACCTATGGAGTCAGAATCTGCATCTTGACAACATCCAGGTGATGCGTATGCACACTGAAGTTTGAGGGACACTGGACCCCTAACTACCCTCTTTGTGGTTATTGTTTAGTTACTAAGTCATGTCCAACTCTTTGCAACCCCATGGACTGTAGCCCACCAGGCTCCTCTGTCCATGGGATTTCCAAGGCAATAATACTGGAGTGGGTTGCCTTTTCCTTCAAGAGATCTTCCCGACCCAGGGATCACATCTGTGTCTCCTGCACTGGCAGGTGGATTCTTCACTGCTGAGTCCCTAGGGAAGCCCCCATATTCCTCTACTTGCATCCTTAATGACACTTGGAGTGGTGGGCATTCTGGTATTCTGTTTCTAATCAGTAGGAGGTGACTAAGTAAGTCACTGCAGCATAGTAACACGTTATCTCTTTTTTAAAACCCAGTTCAAGCCTTGTACAATGTGTACAAGGCTCAGAATATCCATGGTGTCAAATTATAAACAAATATATTCTTGTCAATGGATTTTTTCAAGCTCCCTTGGCCTAACCATGAGCATCTGCCCCTTGTGCTATGGTCTCTGTAGCAGAGAATACAGTTTACATAATATGTTAACGTAATATGTTTACAGTTTACATAGTATGTTTACATAATATGTTAGCTCAGAAGGTAGACACTGTTGATTTGACATTTCCTGACTTCTTGAAATACAAAAGCTCAGTAAGTGTAAGGAATACCTTCCTTCATTTCTTAGAAAAGTAATTTCATCCACATGTCTATTGGTCACAGTCCTTTTAAAATCTTTTTTTTTTTTCGCACTGATTGACAAAAGACTCATTACCAAGGGTCTCTCTGGTGTCTCAGTGGTAAAGAATCCACCTGCCAATGCAGGAGACAGAGGTTTGATCCCTGGGTTAGGAAGACTCCCTGGAGAAGGAAATGGCAAACCATTCTAGTATTTTTGCCTGGGAAATCCCATGGACAGAGAAGCTTGGTGAGCCCCACAGTCCATGTGGGTCACAAAAGAGTCAGACACGACTTAGCAATGTAACACCCCAACAACTTATTACCAAACTTTAGTTAGGTTCCTTTGAGCCCTCAATTAAGCCTCAGTCTTGGCCCCATCCTTGTTAGGACTGGATAGATCAGTTTCAGCAAGAATTCTGCTAAGTTAGTGTAGAGAATCTCCCACCCTGTATATCTGATCAAATTCTTCATCTCCCACTCTTGATATCTAGTCACCTCAGCTTGTCTTCAGCAAGAATCCTGTTAAGTCAGTTCAGCAAGAATTCTACCCTTGATGTCTCCTCATCATTACTTTCCATCCACTGACTCCCTCACTCTGTTCATTGGCTTCAAATCCCCAGCTCTCTTTGCTACATTGGAGGTCGAGCCTGATCTCATTCACACTTCTGTTACAATAGTCGTGACATTTTTCATAATAGTCCTAAGTAGTCTTCCTTACCCTTTTAATACCTGTCAAAATACTTTTGTCTTTAACAATAAACTTTTTAAAAATTCTTAATGAGAAACAGCCAGAGCACAGAAACATTGTCAAGAATTCATACTCAGAGAACTATGGCATACTCATAGAGAATTGTAAAACATTGGGAACAGTTTGAACAGAATTTACAGAAATTGAACAGAAATTTGAACAGAATTTATTAAAAGTATACCTGAGACTATTTAACTCAAAACAAAACAAGTTAAGTTATGCAAGGTTGTGATTTTTACCCAGAATGCTAAATACAGTCTAAGTAAAATCAAACATCTAAACAAAAAATCTGAGGTCCCAAAATATTAATGATCTATTTCTGTTTGTATCAACAGTATAAATAGAAATGAGCATGCTGAACAGAGGTCCAATAATCCTGCATTAACTCATCTCTTGGGCAGGTACCCACATCTAGTTTCACTCACACTGCTCAAGTTAAGCCCAGCAATGAGACAACAGGAGACTCTTCTCATGTCCCTCCAAAGGCCATAAAAATGATGACAGGGTGGCTCATTTACAAAGGTCCGGGCACTGTACACAACAATACCCCCACCACATCAAGCATCTCACTAGGGATAATCTTTAAAAGACCTCTAAATACTGTTAAGTCTAAAAATTAGCAAAAAAGGTCAAAGTAGATGAAGTTGTAGGCATCTCCTTGGTTGGGTGCTTCCTTATCCATAAGTGTCTTTTCCAAGGCTGCATTCTATATAACACAAGCCAATGATATGTTCTCAAAAATAAATAAATAAATAAAACAAAAACCAAACAATGGTATCTTGATCAAATATACTTGGAAAAGAATGAATGTTCTATCCTCCTTGAAAGGATTTCATATGCTCATTAGCATACCCTGCCCAGTGAACTAGATCCCACATGTTGCAACTAAAGACCCAATGCAATCAAATAAATAAATAAATTTTAAAGATTCTAAACCATATTAGCATTTAAGGTTCTGAAAAGTTCTGAAGGAAAGGAGCTTGTATAACTTTCTTTAATCCATAGTTTTCCCAAATGACAATTGCCATGGAACCACTTTTTAAAATGTTATATTCTGCATTACTCCTTGAAAACGGCTGAACTTACAGTGAGGACTTCAACTTCTTGGGGAAAGAAAAGGAGGAGGAGATGAGAAAGAAAGGTATGTTATATAGTCATCATTACTTTCTCATCTCTCAAAAAAATACTAGGGAAATTTTGCTTTTCCTTTGAAGGTGGAGAGCTTAGAGGCCGAGTGCTGTCAAGCAGAAGAGGCCCTACCGGTGACAGGAGGTGAGAACAGGTATGGAGGATAAGAGGCATTCCACGTAGTCCATGGGGCTGGGGTGAGATACCTGTATTTACCAGGGCGAAGAGAGACCAGCCCAGTGGCAGCAGCTCACAAAAACATCTCATTTATTCAGAAAGACAAAATGCAGTCACTGAGGGCACTAGAAAAAAATAAGAAGACTGGAGGAAGCAGAGATCGGGGAGGGTAATGGAAGCGACCTTTGCACCCACTGTTATTCACCATTTGCTATTACCTTGAAGATGTGGGGCACTTGGTGGTTAAGCTCAGGGACTCTGGAACCAGACTGCCAGAGGCTGAACCCTGGCTCTGTCACTCACCAGATGTGGGATCTTAGATAAGTCGCTAACCTTTCTGTGCCTCTAGTTTTCTCACATATATCTGACATACTTACATGATACACTTATGTCATAGGCTTGTCGTGAAGCTAGTATGTATAATTCAATATGGCAATGGCTTGCACACAGAAAGTACTAAGAAATATTAGTTATTATCATTACAGATATTTTTGCTGCAGCTTGATAAACATTTTGGAGAAAAAACTCTATATTCTACCCAATTGTGCTCTAAAAATATAGTTTATGAGAGGAAAACAAAGAGGAATAGAGGTACGTGTCAAAACGTATGCAACCTGTCATCAGGGCACTACAAAAACTGTACCTAGTATTGCTCGGACTTCCCAAGTAGGAAAGAACATAGCTGAAATTTGCCCCACCGGGTGCTTAAACTGCACAGAGACAACTGAGTGGAAATGTGGGCCATCCTTCAGTCTGAGCAGATTGACTGGTGGGTGCCGAGAGGATGCAGATGGGTGCAGGGCTCTGGACCAGAGATGCTGCCACGGAGGCGATCCCAGGAAGCAGTGTGACCCACCAGGAGTCATCAACCGCATGAGGCCAGGGGTGGAAGCAGTGTGACCCACCAGAGTCATCAACCGCATGAGGCCAGGGGTGTGTCCATCGGGGAATGCAACCCTCAGTCCAGACAAACGATTTTAATTTTCACAAAATACAGCTGAAAGTATCCCTGCCAACAATGCAATTGACCCATTCCAGGGTCTTCACTGAGAGAAAGAAACTTAAGAAGCTCACTGTTTCTATACATGTAAGCCACATCCGTTCACCCAGTTTTTCCAGCACTGAAGTTAGAAGTTTGCTCTCTTTGCCTGAATCCTTTGTCACTGAGTTAATGTATAATTCATGCAGGAAAGAGAAGTATTATCTACTAGATCCCTGCTTAATCAACTTTCCTATTTTATTTTTTTGGTCGTGCTGTGCAGCTTGCGGGATCTTGGTTCCCAGACCAGGGATTGAACTCTGATCCTCAGCAGTGAAAGTGTGGAGTCCTCATGGCTGGACTGCCAGGAAATTCCCTAAATTTTCCCATTTCAAGATGAGGTAACTGAGAAAAGAACTCATTAACTTGCCCAACATCAGACAGCCATTCAGAAGCCAAGGTTGTGGTCCATACTCAGAGAGTGGACAGCCTATCTTCTTCAGTGTCTTTGTGAGATTAAGAAACTAAACTGCAAAATCAACACTTGTCTCAATCGGAGTTTAAAGTTCAAAAACAGACTGAAAAAAATTTTTTAGGTTTGGCTATATGCCTTCAACCTAACTCTTCAACACCCAATCAGAAACACAAGTAATACAAAACTGTAAGCAATTAAAATTAAGTCAGAGCACCTCGCCTCCATGCTACCCGACTCCTCCCATGCCAAGCCCCTCCCTTCAGCACACAGTCCCCTCGACTTCTTTTCCTCACACCACCCCCCAAGTGCACAACTTCTGTGCACACCAAGTCCTAACTGAACCCCCCAGACACAAGTTCGTTATGAATTCATCATCTTGTTTTGCTCCTGAATCCAACTGACTTGGAGAGTCAATCTCCAAGATTGACTCCAATCTTGGTCAACCATTCCTCACTCTGTTAAGCAAGAACCCTTTGGTACTTTCCTGAAACCTGGAAGCACTTCCAGACAGGTAAACTGCTGAACCATGTGGACTTAATCTCGAATTCTTGCAGCAATGGCCCTTATCATCTCTCTGGAGTCTACAACACTCTCCCAACTTATCCCCTGCCTGCCTGCCGCCACCTACAGCGCTTCCACAAAAGCGACCGAGCTGCAACACAAGGTGGCCCGTCCCCACAGCACAGCAGTCTGTCATCCGCCCTGCACTAGCAGCCTCTCCTCTACTGCCTGCCTAATCACACTAAATGGCTTAAAGTTCCTTAAACATGCCAGATTGGTTCTTAACATTTTGGTTCTTCAATCATGTACCTTATTCTGCCGGAAAGATCTCCTCCTCTGCTCCAGACCCCATCTCCTCCAGTTCTACAATCTACATAATCTCTTCCTAGTAAACCCTCACCCCAAGTTTATATGATTCTATTTAAGAATCATGTTCACTGTTGTGCCTTTACAAACCTGCAATCCCTCCTTCATCCTACAACTTCTGTAAAGTGCCCATTCCTTCTTTCAGTTCTTTCTTGGTCATAGAGAGTCCTAGCTTCAGGAATTCCCTGGTAGTCCAGTGGTCAGAATTCATCACTCTCATTGCTGAGGGATGGGGTTCAATCCCTGGCTGGGGAACTAAGATCCTGCAAGCCACACCAACCAACCAAAAATAATAAATAAATAGTCCTAGCTTAATCCTTATAACACTCTTATTGCCCTTTGTTCCTTACAGGCACATCTCCCTCTACTACACTCCGGGCTCCTTGAGGACAGGAACTGTATCTAAACTATTTCAGTATCTCTGGTGCCTAACATTATTCCTGGTATGTAGTTGGGGACTAATAAGTACTTGTTTACTGAGTGAATGAATGACATTTATGTATGTTTAAGGTATTTATTTCTACACCATCTTGTGGTCATTCCTAGACATGGCACCTGCTCCAAGATCCTGAAATCCTGTGAATTAAGAAACATTCCATATTTCTCCAAGATTTCTTATTCTTAGCTGTCCAAAACACTCATAAAGATGGGAGACTCAACTGATTAGATAACTTGCAATAGTTGTTCTTCTACTATTAAAAGGAACAACTAAAAGTCAAGAACAATAAAAACTTAGGGAATCAATCTCTCAAGTTGTTCTGCATTTACCAGAAAAATCAACTGTGTGGATGTAAGTAAGACAAAAGCAGACACATCACTTTGCGAACAAAGGTCTGACTAGTCAAGGCTATGGTTTTTGCAGTAGTCATATATGGATGTGAGAGTTGGACTATAAAGAAAGCTGAGTGCTGAAGAATTGATGCTGCTGAACTGTGGTGTTGGAGAAGATTCTTGAGAGTCCCTTGGACTGCAAGGAGATCTAACCAGTCCATCCGAAAGGGAATCAGTCCTGAATATTCATTGGAAGGACTGATGCTGAAGCTGAAACTCCAATACTTTGGCCACCTGATGCAAAGAAATGACCCATTTGAAAAGACCCTGATGCTGGGAAAGATTGAAGGCGGGAGGAGAAGGGGACGACAGAGGATGAGATGGTTGGATGGCATCACTGACTCAATGGACATGGGTTTGGGTGGACTCTGGGAGTTGGTGATGGACAAGGAGGCCTGGCATGCTGCGGTTCATAGGGTCGAAAAGAGTCAAACAGGACTGAGTGAGTGAACTGAACTGAACTGAACTGAAGACAAATCTCCTTCTTTTAATATTTCCCTTCAGTAAACTAAATTCTAGTAGGTATTTGTAGAGTACTTGTTGGCCTTTCCATCAGATATTTTATGCTATTGTACAGTCAATTCAAACTTATCACTACATATAGCAGAGAGAAACTAGAGTCATTATAAATAAATAACTTACTTTATTTTCCAAGATGAATGGTCTATAAAGTGGCTTTAAATATTAAGTGTACCCAAATGTTTTCTTTTAAAATCAATGAGCCCAGATGACAATATGTCTTTTCTCCAAATTCCTGCTTAACTCCTTCTGATGCTTTTTTGATTGAGGCCATGTGTTATCTTGAGAGTTTTTTTTTTTTTTCTTCCTGTTAATATTCCATTCTAATACTCTCTCTCAGGATCCAACAAAAAAAAGGGTCTAGAGTCTTGTAATCCAGCAAGGAATGCATTAGAACTTTAAATAAGTGTCCTATTCATTTACAGAAATTCATTTACAGAAATTCATAACTAGAAAACAGAGAAGTTTTTTTTTTTACTTTTCAAAATGTGGAAGACTCACAATTTAGCCTGGAAATTCAATCTCAAATATATCAAGTAACTCATGTTATCCTAACTTTCTCTACTAATCAGTTCCACTGATTTTTTTTGTTGTTGCTGTTTTTAGTCCATACTAGATATGTAGGGTAAGGTTGAGCGGACATAAGCAAAGGAAATCCTCCTGACCTCAAGAAAATTAGTTGAAAAATTAAAACCAAGAATAACAGTAGTATTTTCAGAATTATAAAATATAAATTTTAAGTACCATGGCAGAGATGCCAACTAGAGTACGCAGAAAGCTATCTAGGAGAGATGGAAGTTGAATTGAAAATTTAAGAATATTAAGGGTCAAGGGGCTTTTTTCGAAGCATAAATGTCCACTTGGGCAAAGATACAATAGGAATGAGCATGAAATGTCCAAAAGCGTTTCCTTTCTAAAGTGCTGCTGGTAAGCTGCAGTCTGTCACAAAAGAATGTTATGCAATGAAGAACCACTTAAATACCAATGTGCATTTAATACAAAATGCCCCAGATTTGTAAACAGTCTTCTATAAGAAGCAAATAAGAATGCTTACAAATAGGGTAAATTCATTCAAGGGTGCTAAGGGCCTATCATAAGTTAGTGATAGCAATACTGAAGAATGGACAAAGAAAAGAAGCATTTTAAAGAAAAGTAATGATAGAAATCTGTATCCAGGAAAGGAAGCAACAGTTAGAACTGGACATGAAACAGACTGGTTCCAAATAGGAAAAGGAGCATGTCAAGGCTGTATATTGTTACCCTGCTTGTTTAACTTATATGCACAGTACATCATGAGAAATGCTGGGCTGGATGAAGCACAAGCTGGAATCAAGATTGCTAGGAGAAATATCAATAACCTCAGATATGCAGATGACACTACCCTTATGGCAGAGAGTGAAGAAGAACTAAAGAGCCTCTTGATGAAAGTGAAAGAGGAGAGTGAAAAAGTTGGCTTAAAACTCAACATTCAGAAAACGAAGATCATGGCATCTGGTCCCATCACTTCATGGGAAATAGATGGAGAAACAGTGGAAACAGTGTCA
>NW_011494961.1:4249592-4263868 GCF_000754665.1 Bison bison bison
GCCCTTATGGCAGAGAGTGAAGAAGAACTAAAGAGCCTCTTGATGAAAGTGAAAGAGGAGAGTGAAAAAGTTGGCTTAAAACTCAACATTCAGAAAACGAAGATCATGGCATCTGGTCCCATCACTTCATGGGAAATAGATGGAGAAACAGTGGAAACAGTGTCAGACTTTATTTTGGGGGCTCCAAAATCACTGCAGATGGTGCTTGCAGCCATGAAATTAAAAGATGCTTGCTCCTTGAAAGAAAAGTTATGACCAACCTAGACAGTATATTAAAAAGCAGAGACATTACTTTGCCAACAAAGGTCCATCTAGTCAAGGCTATGGTTTTTCCAGTGGTCATGTATGGATGTGAGAGTTGGAGTATAAAGAAAGCTGAGTGCCAAAGAATTGATGCTTTTGAACTGTGGTGTTGGAGAAGACTCTTAAGAGTCCCTTGGACTGCAAGGAGATCCAGCCAGTCCATCCTAAAGGAAATCAGTCCTGACTATTCATTGGAAGGACTGATGTCTAAGCTGAAACTCCAATACTTTGGGCACCTGATGTGAAGAACTGATTCATTTGAAAAGACCCTGACGTTGGGAATGACTGAAGGCAGGAGGAAAAGGAGACAACAGGGGATGAGATGGTTGGATGGCATCACTGACTCAATGGACATGAGTTTGAGTAGACTCTGGAAATTGGTGATGGACAGGGAGGCCTGGTGTGCTGCAGTCCATGGGGTCGCAAAGAGTCGGACGTGACTGAGCGACTGAACTGAACTGAATGATATTATACTTGTGGCAAGTGAGCTAAGTCAAGTTACTTGAGAAGTTCTAATGTAATAAGAGTAGTCAGGAAGGAAAGCTGTCTTTGAGCAGGATGTGATGAACATGGACCTGGGATGAGCCTGAGCCATCAGGAAGGAGATAGGTATGTGGAGGGGAGAAGGAGAAATGTTCCTCCCACTCCCGATGTTTCCTCCATGTGGATGAATGTCCAGTAGTGCAATCCCCCAGCTTCACTCCATCTCCTCATTCACTCCTCCTCACGTGAGGCTGATTGAGGAATTTGAGAGTAAAAGCTGGACAAGTCCCACATCTCTCCTTTTTCCACTTATCTTGGGCAGCAATTACCAGGAGGAGGAACATCCTGCTCATCCTCCACCTGTTCAAGTTTTAAAGTGGACTGTCTAGTTTTAGGCCCAGTATGAGGAATTCGATTTCTCCTAAGTATAAGCCACTTTTTCCAGTTGCAACTTTATTAATAGTAAAGATGTTTTTTTGGTTTCATTTGACTTACTCCCAGTCTATCTCTTACCTAGCTCATATCCGGGTGTGGCGGTTGAGTGCTAGTCATTAGTCCCCTAAAACCTCAATAATGTTCTTCAGGCAATGAGACCATACACAGTGATGCTGATTTAAGAAATATCAACATATAGGTTATAGTTAAAGCTGAATTCCCTAGGAGTGAGTATAAAGAAATAAGTGCAGAAGATGGCAGACAGAGAGATGAATAACCAAACACAGGTCACTAATGCATGCTAAAGCATCCAAGCAAAAAGACCAGCACAGGCAAAATCAGAAAATTATGGGGCATCATAAGAAAAGGCGATTAATCCTGACTGACTAAACCATAAAGTCTGTGTAGGGAATGAGAGAAAGGAACAAATGATAGGCTAGAAAAGTAAGTCAGAGCCAGCTTTTAGAAAAATTTAGACATTTCTGGATAGCAATGGGCAAACATTAAGTATTCTAAACAGATCTGTGATGAGACACATGCTTCTTTAAGAAGTATAAGCTAGAGGCAGTGAATCAACTAGCCTGGAAAAGTGAGAGACAACACATGAGGAGACAGAGAAATCCTGAGAGGACTGATCAACCAGATGTGCAGTGGAGTGGAGAGAGAGAGAATGGGTACAAGAACTACTACAGAATTGAGGGGTATTAGAGAACTATGAATTACAGGGGACAAGAAAGAATAAAGAGGGGTAACTTCAAGACTTCAGACCCATATAATACAAAGACTGATAATGTCATTGAAAGAAATTAAAAAGTCGGATAGAACACCAAAACTACTGGCAAAAAAAGCAAAAATAGATAAGTGAGACTACATCAAACTTGAAATCTCCTGAAGATCAAAATAAACAACCAATAGGATGAAAAAAGCAGCCTACAGAATAGAAGAAAATAACTAGAAATCATATATCTGATAAGGGGTTAATATCCAAAGTATGTAAGGAAAAACTCAACAACAATGGCATCCAATTAAAAAAATGGGCAAAGGACTTGAATAGACATTTCTCCAAAGAAGACACTTAACATCACTAATCATTAGGGAAATGCAAATCAAAATCACATGAGATACTACCTCACTCCTATCAGGATGGCCATTACAAAAAAAAGGAAAATAACACAGTTGGTGAAAATGAAGAGAGACTGAAACCACTTGTGCCCATTGGTGGAAGTGCAAAATGGTACAGCCATTACTGAAAAGAACATGGAGGTACAGCTGTTATTGAAAAGAACATGAAAAACAGAATTACCATATTATCTACCTATCCAATTTCTGGGTATTTATCCAAAAGAATTCAAAGGAAAATCTCCAAGATATTTATACACCCATGTTCATCACAGCATTAACACAATAGCCAAGAGATGGAAATAATCCAAATGTTCATTGACAGGTGAATGGATAAATAAAATGTGGCATATATAAATAATAGAATATTATGCAGCCTTAAAAAGGAAGAAATCTTGTCACATGCTACCACATGGATGAACCTCAAGAATATTGTAAGTGAAATAAGCCAGTCATGAAAGGACAAATGCTCCATGATACCACTCATGTGAAGTATCTAGAGAAGTCAAAATCAGAAATAGAAACTAAAAGGGTGGTTGCCAAAGGCAAGGATAAAGCAAAAAGAAGAATTACTGTTAAGTGGGTGTAGAATTTCACTGTTACAAGATGAAAAAGTTCTAGAGATCTGTTGTACAGTATTGTAAGTACACACTACTAAATTATACACTTAAGAACGGTTATGAAGGCTTCACTGCAGCTCAGCTGGTAAGAAATCCACATGCAACACAGGAGACCCTGGTTCAATTCCTCAGGAAGATCCCCTGGAGAAGGGATACTCCAGTATTCTTGGGCTTCCCTGGTAGATCAGTCGGTAAACAATCTGCCTTTAATTAGCTAGACATGGGTTCAATCCCTGGGTTAGGAAAATCCCTTGGAGGAGTGCATGGCAACCCACTCCAGTATTCTTACCTGGAGAATCCCCATGGACAGAGGAGCCTGACGGGCCGCAGTTCATGGGGTCACAAAGAGTTGGACACAACTGAGTGACTAAGCATACACACACAAGAATAGTTATGAAGGTAAATCATGTGTTATATTTTTTTACTACATTTAAAAAAAAGAAATGAAGAATAATTTGTTTATTTGTTTGATAGGGGGAAGCTGATGTTAAGCCTGATTTTGTCACATAAATATATACCCTGGTTCAAGTGCCAAAACGTCCTCTATAAAAATAGCAGATTATATTGTCAACTCTGAATGCTTGAATACATCAATTTGTCTTACATGTCACTTTTTTGGGACTGTGCCCCACTTCAACTCTGGCCTCCAAACAGATGCTCCTGTAAATCCCTTACATGGTTCAATAAACATGGACTATGAAACAACATTCTACCCTACTGATGCCAAAACAAAACACTCCAGAATAAATGCAATTTTGCAGATTGTTTCACAGTCCAGCAGTTGCCATTTCATGTTCAAAATCAGAAGTCTGCTCCTTTTTATTACAAAACAGCATATGCACATCCATCAAACTCCTTTACCATTCCTCATGGGAAGGGTAAGTCGGAGCCAAGAAAACTGATTGACCTTTATTGGTCTACTACAAATCCATTTCATTTCAATTCAATTCAATGCACATCAGCTTAAAAGACACTTGTTTTATATCTGTTTTTCCCTAGCACAAGGATCAAAGGTGAGTGAGTCAAGACTTCTGTCTTCAAAGAGCTCAAAGTCCAACAGGTGAGACAACCATGTACATAAATAAATATAATAATTTAAAGTTCTCTGATAGAAACGTTGTTGTTGTTGTTTAGTTGCTAAGTCATGCCCAAGTCTTTTATGACCCCATGGACTGCAGCCCACTGGCTCTTTCGTCTATGTGATTTCCTAGGAAAGAACACTGGAGAGGGTTGCCATTACTTACTCCAGGGGATCTTCCTGATCCAGGGATCACACCTGACTCTCCAGCATTGGCAAATGGATTCTTTACCACTGAGCCACCAGGGAAACCCACAGAAGCATTGTCAAATGGTATAGAAACACAGACTGGGGAAACCAACTTCTTCCTGCAGTAATCACACACACACAGAAATACAGAAGTGATGCTTGAGAAGGGGAGGGAAGAAACTGACATTCTAAGGTTCTCTTTGGCCTCGGTACTTTGTGTAGATACTCTTATTTAATCCATTTTTCCAAAGAAGAAATCAAGGCTCAGATGAGCTTCTAGCTCCAAAGCTCATGCTCTCTCAGGTGAGTACTGGCATGGTCAGGCAGGCACCACTGGACTGAGGAAACAGGAGCAAATCAGACCCAGGAGAACCTGACTCATGTTGGAGGAGTGACTGATGCCACGTGACTAGAACAGAGATGATAGATATACTGGCTAAAGGTAAGTTTGAGAAGGTCAGCTAGGGCTGGGTTGTGAGAGACTTCTAATTATCAGCAAGTACTGAAGTAAAATCCCGAGGCCAGTAATTTTCAAATGACATTCTAAGGACAATGTCCATTCGGTAATTCTGCATATTTTTATAGGGGGACTTTGGAGTAGTATTTATCTTAAAGGAGTTCCATTTCTAAAAATCATATTTAAAGAAAACCCACAGCAAATGGAGGGTCATTAAGGAATTTTAATCATCCATATGTGTTTTAGAAAGATAAATATGGTGGCTGTGTGGAGAGGACAGACATTTATGGAAACAACTTTTGGACTGGAGATCAGTCAGAAGGCTTCAGAAATAATACATGATACAGCTTTTTTTTAATATTTATTTTTATTTATTTACTTGGCTGGGTGAGGTCTTAGTTGTGGCATGTGGGATCTAGTTCCCCGACCAGGGATCAAACCCAGGCTCCCTGCATTGGGAGTGCAGAGTCCCAGCCACTGGGCCACCAGGGAAGTCCCAAGATAAAGTTTCTTAGGGTCTAGATCGACATAGACAGTGGTAGAAGGATGGATTCAATAATTTAAATATATGGAATTTGGAGGGATTTCCCTGATAGCCTGGTGGTTAAGACACTGCACTTCCACTTCAGGGGAGCAGGGTTCTATCCCTGGTCAGGGAACTAGCATCCCGTATGCAACATGGCCAAAATAAAATATATAGAACCTGGTCACAAATTTGCCATGAGGAATTAAAAAAAAAAAAAAAAAAACAATGGTCATTGGAAAAGACCCTGATACTGGGAGAGATTGAGGGCAGGAGGAGAAGAGGGGGGCAGAGAATGAGATGGTCAGATATCATCACTGACTCAATGGACATGAGTTTGAGCAAACTCCAGGAGATAGTGAATCACAGGGAAGCCTGGCATGCTGCAGTTCATGGGGTCTCAAAAAATCAGGCAGGACTTAGTGACTGAACAACAAGGTTTTTACAGTTCAAGCAACATAGTAATGACCACTAACTAAGAATGAGAAAGTTTGCTAGGAGGAGTAGACTTGGAGAAAACAATTAGTTCACATTTGTTTCATTTTGACATGTTGAGTTTGAGATGTCTACAGGACACACAGAAGACATCACATTAAATGAGAAGATTCTTTCACAATGTTTATGTAATCAAATCACCACATCATATACTTTAAATATCTTATTTTACGTTAATTACACCTCAACAAAGTTGAAATTTAAAAAAAAACTAATGAAATCTATTTTTAAAATGAAGACATCAAAAAGCAGACAGATCTGTGAATGAGGAACATCAGAGAGTGGGGCTAAAGGTATTTTTGTGGGGACCAATAATTCTGCCTTCTCCCCTTCATCCTCCTAGTCATTAAGCTCACTCCCAACCCCTTTAGATACTACAGGGGGTCAGCAGACTACATCCTCATCAATGCAATTTCAGCAGAAACACTGCATAGTTTTCTTTTTTTTTCCTGCCACTTCCTTAGGCCATTCTTGATCTTCATTTCCTGGGGGTTAGAACACAGACATGGTGCTACTGGGCTACTGCAGACGGTACAAATAAAGACAGCACATTAGCAGATGGTGAAGGAACAAGAGAGAAGAAAACTGAGGTCCTGGGTGACCAGATGGAGCAGAATCACCCGTCTACCTCTTTGTTGCAGCAGCGCAGCCTCACTCTGACTACTGCAGGGATCATCAGCATATAGTGGAAACCTCAGGATGAATGAGATCACCAGAAAAAGGAGAGAAAACCTAGAGAAATACACAAAAGAATAATCTCTAAAAGGTAAAGAGAGGCACTTTACAAGGCCAAAAAGAAATAGCCACACGGGTAGGAGAAGGTCAAGAGAGAGGAGAATACTCCAGACGGGAAGAAGACTGGTTTAGAAATATAAAATAGGGCACAGGAAAACTAAGATGGAGATTTAAAAGAGGCTAATAAACTTGGGGATTTTTGCTGGCACAAAGTCAGTGAAATTGTAGGGGTCAGCCTATTAGAAGTTAATAGGAAGGAAGGAGATACAGTTGGGCAAGACTACTGTTTCAAAAAGTAAAGAGAAAAGAGTCGGAGAAAATATTTTGAGGGTCAGGATTATAATTTTTTATGTGGCTTAAAACTCCTGAATGTATGGTGACTCAAAGAAATCAGAAACCAAATAAGAAGGCTTTTTTACCATCCTAGATCTGTCTGCTTACCCTTGCCAGCACCAACACCACAAGTCAGAAGTAAGGACGGAGGTCAGAGTAAGGTTTTACCCCAACCTCAGAATTTCTAATATTAAGACAACAAGCCAAAAAATTCCCCAAGATTTAACTCTGGGGATGTCACATTTTAAAAAACTCTTCGGTAAATTTCTGTGTGTGCTCAGTCACCTCAGTCATGTCTGACTCTTTGTGACCCCATGAACTGCAGCCTGCCAGACTCTTCTGTCCATGGGATTCCCCAGTCAAGAATACTGAAGCAGGTTGCCATTTCTTCCTCCAGGGGATCATCCCCACTCAGGGATCAAACCCGTATCTCCTGTGGCTCCTACTTGGCAGGCAGATTCTTTACCAATGAGCCACCTGGGAAGCCCTCAGTAAATTTCTGCATGTGGACAAATATCTCCAAACTGACGTTGGTGGTGCCTCTGTTACAAGATGGCAATATAAAATCCACACAAGTACACAAGAAACTGACAGCTAATTTCCCCAAAGACATACTATTGCTATCACATCCCTGCAGTTACAACACTTCTATCCAACTTTCCCATCCCCAGAGAGGGCTCCAGGTGCATGCTCTTCTTTAATTGGTTTCTACTCTCACCTTTCTTTAAGTTCATTTTCTGGGATAATTGGTATCTATGAATTTTCACTAGAGTCCATTTCCTTCTACTGAAAAGGAGCTTAAATTACAACCTAAAAAGAAATAGATTCTCTATTTAACTGAATTTTCCCTGCTCTTTAACAACTAGTTCTGTTTGCTGCATTCTATAGTTATACATAGAAAAGTAAAAAAAAAAAAAAAACAGTAAATAATGCTCATCAATATTTGAGCCCCATCTCCAGACAACTGTTTCTATTAATTGATTATAATTTATTCTAATAATTATATAATACATTTTATACTCTTCCACATTTTTTTCTTTTACCTGCTATTGAAACTTTATATCCACATTAATTGCTAAACATAGATTTTCCAAAAATGTTTAACAGATATTTTGCAATTCTGTTTTTATCACAGGATTTCATGAACCACTGTTTATCCCTTTCCACAGCTGTACTCTTTATATAAGTTATGGTGAAGATGCTATCAGTATAAACCAAAGGTAATATAATAGTCTTTGAAATGCCTTGCTGTGCTTAAAGATAAGCTGAATACATTATTCTTTATACTACACAGTAAACTCCTCCTGATATACCATGAGAAGAATTTCTCTCTGGTCATAGTTGCAATAACTGTTTCATGTGAGCAACTGGCAACATAATTTTCTAGATATAGAAAATCAACTGCTTCCTTCATACACTTCTAGTAAGTTTAACACCAACTCAATGTTCTCCCCTTGCAAATGCATAAGATTTTATGGTATATATTTTTCAGAACAAGGTTCAGTCCTATTCATTTTACTTTCCAACCCTTTTCCTTGCCCTAATTATCTTACCTAATTTTAATTTAGCTTTTTCCTTAATCTCTCTATATATGTATCTTTGGGAGTTTCCTCAAATTTTAAGTAGGGAAGGATATAAATGCATGGATCAACTGATGGATAATTGACATACACAGCTGATATTGCTAGGATTTCCATTCTAAATTAATGTATTCATTCATTCATTGAGTCATTCATTTGACAAACACTGGTCCAGTCCATGCTAAGGGAAAAGCATTGAAACAGGTACATGACAGATATATACCCTCAGGAACTTTACTTGGTACAGATAAACTATAATACACAACTAATAATGCATGATTAAAAAGTGACTGGTGTCATAAGAAAGAAACAAAGAAAGTACAATGAAAGTCTTATCTGACAAAGATTGCACTGCCAACCTATGCTAAGGACCATCTTTCCATGAACCCAGAAGGGGAGGCTAAAGCTCTCTTCACACCATTGTTGGAAGCTTTCAGGAGAATCAACATAAGTTACCAGTACCATTCTGGACCCCTTTAGAGGAACTGTCTTCTCAAAATTGGAAAAAGATGAATATAATTTTTCAACAAATTAACAGATTCAAGTAGTCTGGTGATTCCGAAATTGTCAATTTTTCTACACACCTTGAAAAAAATCAAGACACTATCTCCCTTCTTAAAACAATTTTGTTTGCGTGGTCACAGTCACATAACATTTGTATGCATGTAATACTATTCTAAATATTTATTAACAGAAATACAAGTTATTCTTAATATCAGTTTTTGAATTTAAATTATGAAAGTTGGTTGCCTTAAAATCTAAATAAACTAAGTTCCACATAAGTAGAGAATTAAATAGGAAATATGTCATTTAGGAGATATTTAGAGTCAACTGTAATATAGGCTTTTTTTTTTATTTTTTCAGGGCAATATAGTTAAGTTTTAGAATCAAAGACCACATTAAGAACAACAGTTACCGAACATGATACACTGATATCCTCGAGAAGACTACTGATAATTATTCTTTTTAAAAAAATAGAAAAATATTTTATTGTCAAATGTATTTAGAATCATAGACAATAGCAATAATTCTCAGTACCTTTCCCTTATGCTAATGTATATTAAAGAGGAACGCGCGTGGGAGGAGCATACAATGTATTTCGATCTTATTCAACTCAGAATACTTTTTTTTTTGGGCTGCATCCTGCCTCTTGCAGGATCTTAGTTCCCCGACCAAGGACTGAAGCTGGGGCCACAACCGTGAAAGTGCGAAGTCCCACTAGGGAACTCCCTCGGAACGCTCTTTGATACAGAGCATCTTTAACAGTTCATGGACCCCTAGAGCTCCAGTTTGGTAGATGCTGCTCTAGGGCCCTTTTCACGTCACTGCCAGGTGTCCTCAGATAAGTCAAATGGGAGACCTCAGTGGAGCTTCTGGTATTTGGATGAAAACACAAGAGTTGAGGGAGAAGCTCTAATTTAATATGAATTTCTCCCACACAAAAGCTGCTGGCAAAGCTGAGTCGAATTCTATTGAATGTTTTTAATAAGGAGCACATATTATTTTAATGGAAAACAGTTGAAATTAACAAAATAATTTGGGTTTGAATATTCAGTGGGGGCTATCAGAAATTCATCTCTTCACAGTCAGAAGTAACAGAAATAACCACGCCTTTCAGTAAAGGTACAAGAGCTGACCCAGTGAGGCAGGGGTATTGTTGAGTGCAGGAGTAAGTATTTATGCTACAAAGCTGTGCCTAAGAATGATTTGGTCAGTTTTGGATAATGGTTTGTGCATGTAATTCTTCCTCCAAGAAGGCCTGGAAGATGTCTACATTACCAGGCTACTGGGCAAAATTTCCAAGAAATGGCAGACCTCTTGCTCCTCATTCTACAGAAAAAAAGAGAGAGTCACCTCTACTCATCAGTTTCCTTCGGATTCCATACAACTCCAGATCTGTTTGTAAGCCAGGTCTCTGACAGCTGGTACAATATGTGAAAGAACGTTAAATAGCTCCTGAAAAAGAACTCAAGTCTAATAACTCTTGATGTCAGAAGCTCAGAGTTCAGAAGTATTTTTTCTTGTTAACATTTTTTAAATTTGTTAATGATTCATCATGTAACTGAACACACAACATGAAAGCATTTTTTAGAGGTTTTCCTCTGAAGAAGTCCCAGGTACTAAGAATGTGCAAGACAAAATTTCAACTACATATAAATTTTTTAATATCATCCTTCATCCTGGGCACATAAAATTTTCGTTTAAAGAGCAGAGATGGGTCATTATTGTTTAAAGTTGGTCATTGGCATCTCAACTAACTTGTCATGGATTAACTGTAAAGTGACTGAAAAAATAAGCGGCCTCCATTTTCCTGATCTTTTTCCTCTGCTTTATATTTTATTTTTCATTTAAGTAACAAAACCATTCTGTGAGTTTGTAATTGCTCCAAATCTCATTAATACACCATTCATCTTAACCAAAACCACTTTTCAATACTTAAAAGTCATTTAAATTTGTCAAAATATTTAGCCTCACCACTTTTTAATGACTCAGCACATGTTCATGGTATGTTTCTGTCAAAGCAGATAGAGTATCACTAGAATTACCAAAAGTACCTCTTGTTTTCCAGACTGTTACTAAAATATGAGTGTGCCCCTTCAGCAGATTTCATTGAAAACGGCCTGATCAAGCATCAGGGAGCCAACTGTTCTTTTCCAGTCTGCAGTGCTGACTCCGTTATTATCTTCGACATACCATTTCAAATCACTTAACCTTCCTGTACACTGTATATCTAAAAAACCTGGGGCCAGTGAAAGAAAAGCGCTTGTCAGCTATTATGTAGGAACATGGGAGAAAAGAAATGAGGTAATGCTGAGAAAGGCCAGTTTTATCCAATAACAGGGACAAAGGAGTACTGCAAAATGTCTCCTTACTTCATGAACATTTGGTGCTTCTGAGAATTGAAAAATAGATCAGAAAGTAAGGAGAGGAGATGCTAGAAGCCAAAGTCCATAGAGGTGAGAGAGAAAAAGTGGCCATGATTTGATAGTGGTAAGTGGAGGAATAAATCTAAGATGAAGACCTCACTAAGATGAGGTCTTAGTGAGATAAGAGTTGGACCATAAGGAAGGCTGAGCACCGAAGAATTGATGCTTTCGAACTGTGGTGTTGGAGAAGACTCTTGAGAGTCCCTTGAACAGCAAGGAGATCAACCAGTCAATCCTAAAGGAAATCAACCCTGAATATTCACTGGAAGGACTGATGCTGAAGCTGAAGCTCCAGTGTTTTAGCCATGAGATGCAAAGAGCCAACTCACTGAAAAAGACCCTGATGCTGGGAAAGTTTGAGGCAGGAGAAGGGTAATAGAGAATGAGATGGCTGGATGGCATCATCAACTCAACGGACGTGAGTTTGAGCAAACTCTGAGAGACAGTGAAGGACAGGGAAGCCTGGTATGCTGCAATCCTTGGGGTTGCAAAGAGTCAGACACAACTTAGCAACTGAACAACAACAAAATGCCATATGGTCTTTAAAAGAATAAGCCAACTGTATTTAGATTAATCAAAAAGTTGATATGGGAAACATTTTTGTACACACTTGCAGGCAATAAATGCAAAAAAGGAATGGAAGAACTAGAAAATCATTTTGCCACCTTAATGGAATAATAGACTGCAGCAGCTGCTGCTGCTGCTGCTAAGTCGCTTCAGTCGTGTCCGAGACTGAGGCAGTAATAATCACAGGATGCCAAAAACATTAGATAAAATGTTGATGGGAAACTTTACAATAGGCAGATCAGACCGACACCACCCAAATCCTCTGCTCAATTTCTGAATCACTCAAAGTGAAAAGTGAGCCCTATGAGCCTCCTAAGGTGATGTATCAACACAGCAGAACACAGCAGGCACCACCCAGGAAGGATTCTTGCCAAAAATATTCAATCTGAATACAATCAAGCCCCAAATACAGGGTAGAGGAACAAGTTGAACAACACCTGGAGGGAACAGTCAAATCCAGATGGTGGGGTAAAATAACTTAGGATAAACGACTTAGTTTCTTAAATGAATAAATGGCCTTTTTAAGCAAGAGAATTATTAAAGTTTAAAAGTTTTAATGAATGCCATATGTGGACTTGATTTGGCTTCTAATTTAAACAAAACAACTTTAAAAAGACATTCTTGAGAAAATCAGGGAAATGTAAAAATAGACTGGATTTTATTATAAAATATATTTAAAGATAACAATTTTCTGAGTGTGATAATAGCATTGTAGTGGGTTTTTGTTCAGTATGCCTTAGGAATACACACTAAAGTATTTATAGGTGAAATTACATGGTATCTTCTATTTATTTTAAAACACTCCAGAGAAAAAAGGAGAGCTAGAGATGAAATCAGAGTAGCAAAGGTATTGTTATAGAAATTGTCCAACATACACAATAGCAGAGAAGTAATACAATGAATCTGCATTCATCCAACTTCAACATTTTGTCAATCTTGATTCAAGCTATTCCTCCTACAGATATCTTTTCTTGTATATTTTAAGGTAAATTTCAAACATCAGACAACATATCATCTCATTTATAAATACATCAGCATGTATCACTAATCAATAAAGAATTTTTCTTTTTAACTTAATAACTAGGCCAGTATCACTGGAACAAAATTAATGATAATCTCAATATTTTCTAACATATATAGTAAAACTGTCAAAATATTAATATGTATGTTGAAGCTGGATAATAGATACCTGGAGTTCCTTATATATCTTAAATTTGTGTACATTTGATATTTTTCATGATAAAATATTTGCTTTACTGATATAGAACAATACTCAAGACATATTAAGTGAAAAAAACATAGAAAAGTGTATGTACACTAATATATATGTACACATTGAATACATACATATATATACATAATCATGAAATACAATCAGAAAATACACATAGAACTACAATCAGTAGTTGTCTCTGAAGAGGGCAACTACAGCACACGGAAGAAAGAAGATGTGTTTATCCTTTTCTATCTGTTGAATCTAGGATGCGTGCCAAGTTGCTTCAGTCGTGTCTGACTCTTTGCGACCCCATGGACTGCAGCCCGCCAGGCTCCTCTGTCCATGGGATTCTCCAGGAGTGGGTTGCCATGCCCTTCTTCAGGGGATATTTCTGACCCAGGGATCGAACCCATGTCTCCTGTAGCTACCTGCATTGCAGGTGTATTCTTTACCACTGAGCCACAGGGGAAAATTTACGATATTATATTATATACTCAAAAACATAAATCAGAAATTAAAAGGAAAAAAAAGCAATGTATAGACATCTGGTATATCATGTATCATCAAAACTAATCATTAACTGGGATTATCGGCCACAGCTTAAACTAATCTGACTTTGGGATCCTTCCAATTATGTTGGAAAATTGCCCTGATATCTCGAAAATCAGGTATCTCCAGCCATCTGTTTAATCCAATATTGTGTATTGTGTTTTAAAGCTACTATGGTCTAAAAGAATGCCACTTCAGCTTACTATCATCTGTCTTACTTACTACCTCACGTTTGGCTTCTTCTTGTTCAATCCTTTTTATATTTCTGTGTTCCAGCCCTTCTTCAATAGAGCAAATCTTTTCTGTTTATTTTTCGGGTGGTTAAGCTGAAAGCAAGACCACCATTCAGAGGGTGGGATGAATTGAGAGGGTAACACTGACATATATACTCTGCCATGTGTCAAACAGACAGCTAGTAAGACACTGCTGCATAACACAGGGAGCTCGGCTCAGTGCCCTGTGACAGACAGGTGGGAGTGGGTCGGGGGAGGGAGGCTCAAGAGGGAAGGAGTATGCGTATACTTACACTGATTCATCGGAAAAGGCAATGGCAACCCACTCCAGTACTCTTGCCTGGAAAATCCCATTGACGGAGGAGCCTGGTAGGCTGCAGTCCATGGGGTCCCTAAGAGTCGGACACGACTGAGCGACTTCACTTTCACACTGA
>NW_011494961.1:4263968-4265763 GCF_000754665.1 Bison bison bison
GACTGATTCATATTGTTGTACAGCAGAAACTAACACAATATTGTACAATTATCCTCCAAATGAAAAACTAAAAACTGTCCCACATTCAAATGAGACCTATATACAACCCAGCTGCTACAGATCATTCTGTGTCCTTTCAACCCAGGTAACTGTTGATCAGCTAACATACACCAGGCTAGGGGTCATTAGAGAAGATCTGCCTTTCTTCCAAATTGAATTTTAAATAATTTAAATAGATTAGTGCCTAAACACAAACATATAGTTGTCTTTTTACAGCAACAATTTAGATTTCACTGAGGCAGCATGTTGGGAGATTATATAGCACAAAGACACTTCCGTCTTAAATATTTTTTTTCCAAATTTCTTTTCAATCACTAATGAAAAATGAAGTCAGAGTACATAACAAATAGAAAATCATGGAATGTTATTATTCCCTGTATGAAATTTTAGAGTAATAATTATTTTTATTAGTAACATCTGGGTCACATGTTCTTACAGGATTTAGTTTATTCTGAAATTAAATACTATACAATATTAGGATGTGGCATTTAATATTCTGCAGTATTATTCCAGAAG
Source organism: Bison bison bison (assembly GCF_000754665.1). Taxonomy (NCBI): domain Eukaryota; kingdom Metazoa; phylum Chordata; class Mammalia; order Artiodactyla; family Bovidae; genus Bison; species Bison bison. Next base: position 4,264,545 of record NW_011494961.1, read on the forward strand.
TCACTTTATAACTGGAAAGAATATGCTTTTCTATATACTGACAGTTTTAGTAAGCATAAAATATACAACATGGAGAACCAATAGGCTTTTCTGGGCAAAACAAAATCATTATGTGACTGTAAAATAGTGCAAAATCTACTCTGCAACTCAGCTTCATTCTTCATTAGGGATGGTTTAATGCTTCTTTTATTATAAATCCAATGATATTGAGTTATGAGGAAAAGTTATAAATGGCAGAGTTGATGTTCCAACACCAAGATGAGGAAAAGATCTAATATGTAAAACTTTCTGGAACCTATTTTGCATTAGCTCTTGGATAGCACATTCAGGCATTCTTGTGTCAAAACAAGACCAGCAGCAATATGTAGGTATCCTGAATGGCTAGCATGAAAGAATTTGTCAGATTGCTTTGCCAAAAACCAAGGCACAAGCAGTTCAGCTGGATTACTTAGATACTTTTCTGTTTTTCTACAATGTAGTCTCTTAAAATTAAAGTCAAAAGAAATTCTACTTTGAAGTTTCAACCATTAACCTTACACCTTTAAAGAACTGGCCACTGAGTGGATGGTAATTTTGTGAACAAGCAACATCTTGTCCCAGCCACTGTGCCCAGCTGAAAAGACAAAGGTAAAATGTGACCTCTCTTTAAAGAACTAGATTTCAAAGATACGTGGACAACTGATTACTCAAGTTCAGGGACGTGAAAGATACACAAAAGAAGGAAAACATAACAAATATGATAATGTGCTTTTTCAGATTTTTAGTAATATTGTTCTGTGAAATATTTTTTTAAATTTTTAAATGAATTTTTATTACAGTATAGTTCCTTTACAACGTTCTGTTAGTTTCTATTGTACAGCAAAGTGAATGAGCCACACATACACACGTATTCACGCCCTTGTGGACCTTTTTTGTATTCAGGCCACCACAGTGAGTTAAGGAGAGTTCCCTGTGCTATACAATGTGTTCTCTTTAGTTATCTATTTTATGCGTATCAATAGTGAATATGTGTCAATCCCAATCTCCCAATTCCTCCCTGTCTTTCCCCCTTCGTGTCCATACATTTGTCCTCTACAACTGTATCTCTGTTTCTGCTTTACAAATAAGATCATCTATACCATTTTTCTGGAGAAGGCGATGGCACCCCACTCCAGTACTCTTGCCTGGAAAATCCCATGGACGGAGGAGCCTGGTGGGCTGCAGTCCATGGGATCGAGAA
>NW_011494961.1:4265884-4274541 GCF_000754665.1 Bison bison bison
GGGACGGGGAAGCCTGGTGGGCTGCCGTCTATGGGGTCGCACAGAGTCAGACATGACTGAAGCGACTTAGCAGTAGCAGCATATCATTTTTCTAGATTCCACATATATGCGTTCATATATTAATTTTTCTTTTTCTGACTTACCTCACTCTGTATGACAGTCTCTAGGTCCATCCACATCACTACAAATGACCCAATTTCATCCCTTTTATGGCTGAATAATATTCCATTGTACATATGTACCATATTGTCTTTAACCATTCCTATGTTGATGGACATTTAGGTTGCTACCATGTCCTGGCTATTGTAAATTGTGCTGCAGTGAACACTGGGGTGCATGGATCTTTTGAATTAGAGTTGTCTTGCAGTATTAGTGCATTAAATTACATTTTTTTCTTTTTTTTAATTTATTTTTAATTGGAGGATAATTGCTTTACAATGTTGTATTGGTTTTCGCTATACAACAACATGATTAGCTATAAGTATAGATATATTCCCTCCCTCTCAAGCCTCCCTCCCACCCTACCCATCTAGGCCATCACAGAGGACCAAGCTGAGTGCCCTGTGCTATTCAGCTGCTTCCTGCTAGCATCTATTTCACACATGGTAGTGTATGTATGTTAATTCGTCTCTTCTGTCCTTCCCTTGCTGTGTCCATAAGTCCATTCTCTACATCTGCACTGCAAATGGGTTTATCAGTAAATTTTTCTAGATTTCATATATATATATGTTAATATATGATATTTGTTTTTCTCTTTCTGACTTCACACTGGGGTGCATGTATCTTTTTGAATTATGGTTTTCTCTGGACATTAGCATATTAAATTTCATTGATTACTTTAGGAAGTCCTTAATCATCGCAGGACTTTATAGTAAAGTCTACCATGTTTTAGATAAAGTTGAAAGAACTACTCTTTTAAAAATAAGATCCTGTAATTCAAAATTTTGTTAAATTATATTTTCATTAGTAACTTGCTATGGGGACTGTCTTCTAGATACTATACTTGCTGCTGCTGCTAAGTCACTTCAGTCATGTCTGACTCTGTTCGACCCCATAGACAGCAGTCCACCAGGCTCCCTCGTCCCTGGGATTCTCCAGGCAAGAACACTGGAGTGGGTTGCCATTTCCTTCTCCAATGCATGAAAGTGAAAAATGAAAGGGAAGTCGTTCAGCCGTGTCTGACTCTTAGTGACCCCATGGACTGCAGCCCACCAGGCTCCTCCATCCATGGGATTTTCCAGGCAAGAGTACTGGAGTTGGGTGCCATTGCCTTCTCCGAGATACTATACTTAAAGTAAAACTAATAAGCAAGTTAGTATTACTTCTAAGCCTTCCCCATACCTTTTAACCATATCATACCACAATTCATTAATACAATGAAATCTTACCTAAAATAAAGGCAGTCCCTTGTCATCTGTAAATTACACCCCCATCACCAAATCTGTATTATATATAGATAAAAAGGGCTCTGTCATAACCTTTTAGTTTGTGTGCACAACTCAATAGAAATCCATAGGTGAAACAATAAGCATAAGTTATAAGATAGAGAACTTTAGACTTAGAAAGACCTGGTTGGAATCTTGGCTGATGTCACGTGCTTTGATGCGAGTTTACCTTACCATCTGTGAAATGTCCACGATAAATGAAATGTTGGTATAGGGTATACCATATGGGAAGTTCTCAACAAGTGGCAATTGCTGTTATTATTATTACTTATGATACTTCCTGAAAATTTGATAAAAAAGGCACAAATCAAATGAAGAAAGATTAAAATAAGACATATACATAAGTCAACAAAACCCAATACTGGGTCTTGAATGATGGAATTTTCTCTGAAACTGAGAGAAGTAGGTAGTCTTGTTCTAAATCGGTATACACAGAACTATTTTTCTATGCAGTCTTCTCAAGGGCTGCGTTGCAGTGGTATTTTCAAGTGTAGTATTGTGCAATAGATCTTCATGCCTTCCTTTCTGTGCTCAAGACAAAGGACAAAAATATGCTAAAGACCTATACCAAACCCATAGCCCAAAAGACAATAAACAGTTTTCACAAGGAAGTTCTTCATCTCAACAGTTTCGACAGTTGGGTATATATCAGGTTTAAGAGATTGCTCTAAAAAGAAGCATTAATCAAAACAGACTGAAGCATAGGAGCTTGAATTCATGATTGGAAAAATCAATCTATAACTTCCACTGACCCCAAACTGCAATCTCAGATTTCACATTGAAGCTGGCTGAGTTACTAGCACAGTAAACAGTAGCATCTGGCTCTCATGTGGGATGGTGTAGACAATGGGCTGATCCGTAACTTTAGTCTACTTTAGACATTTAGATGGATGGGCTAAGAGCCCAGTGTGTTATAATAACCCTGAAAAGCTTTTGGCTCTGGCTGTGAACACATTAGCATTAACTTAAATCTGTTGCTTTGTTTACAACAAGAGATATTTGCTTGTGTTTTCGGCCTACATGGAACCAGTTACAGGTACCCAAGACCTAAGAGTGAAATTTACAGCCATGATAGCAGCTATTCACTGTATTGAGGCTCCACCAAACATTTTTTTTTTTAATTTCCTCTTAGTTACATCTTTTAAAAAATAAGTGGTACCTTTATTTGGAGTCTCTCCCCCTTATTAGAAACATTAATGCCTAATTTCCCTTTTCTGTTTTTTTCCCCTCTCCATAACCTGAAGCCTAAACTAAAAATTCAGAGGGTTCCTTGACTATGTCACCATTTAGAAATGTCACACATGCAGCCATTTGTTTCTGAGCTAGAGAGTGCAGGTTCTTAGAACAGTGTTCCAATTATTCTTGTTGAAACCACTCAAAGCTACCAGAACTAATTTCTCCCAATATATCACTATAGTTTAATGTCTAGAATGAAAAGATGCCCTTACTGGACCTGTAGAAATGGATTATTGCACATTAAGGATAAAATCAGAGGGCCTCTGTATTGTAGTCAAGGTTTCTAAAAAATGTAATTAAACTGTACCCAATCTAATTACATGTTTATTGCTTTTACAAATAGCATTAACATATATGAATGTGACATTTATTCATATTTTAGAAAAAAAATTTTCAAACAACTATGTTAATCACACCCTGACTAAAATTAGATTGAATAATTAACAGATGGACATTCTAATACCATAGAAGAACAGTGTAAGACTACATTATTTTTTATATTCATAAGAGGCATTGTGGTGTTCTGTATATCTTATCATTAAATCAATAAGTATGTTTTGAAAATTCTTTTGGGTCTAGCAGTAATCTTAGGAGAGTAAGTCAAGCTGAAATTTTATTTTAAATTAAGCATCTCTTATAAATAGTTTTAAATATGTCACCATAAATAGGGCCTACATAAAGAAAGAACATTAATATGACTCAGAAAACTACCCAAATGGAAAGAAGTTTCTAAATGTTCTTGGCGTATTTGATTTGCCAAAACTGAACAAGAATACTTTTATTAGTTAAGGTAGTCCCCATTCCCAGGAAGGCAAGATTGGAAAACTGATGATCAGGTGTTCGAGATCTCACCACATGACCTGTGAAGACTATATATATGCTACACCCCTAAGGAAAAGAAAATTTCCTCTTTAAGGACTTTCCAATCTATTCCAAGATATTCTAATGAAAGTGAAATTGCAGTGGTTTTACAACTCCAGTAATACCACGCCTAAATTAAAAGAACCTCAAGCTGGGTGGGGGGAACCTCAGGACATAGGAAAACACTCTTTCCTTGTGATACGTACGTGACTGCAGAAGGCAGACTGAGATCTGGGTGCTAGTCCTAATTCTATCACTCACCACATGTATAACTCTGGCCAGTCTTCCCCTCTTAAAATAAGGGGATAAGGTCTGTTCAACTCTAAGTCCCTCCCTGCACGTGCTTTCCCTGAAAAGTAGCAATGTTGGGTGTAGACGGCCTCTCTGCATTAATCATAGCCTGCTAAAAGAGATGAGATTAAGACAAGGGAATGCAAAGACAGTAAACGGAGCGTGTGTAAGATGGAGAAATGGGTAATTTCTTTTCATAGCCGTGTATCAACTTTTGCAGAAAAGAAATTCTAAAACTCCCATATTTGGGCATCTTTATCCTGAGAAGTGGGCAGTGTTCTCTTTCAAAGAGATGAGGGCTCCTTGAGTTTATGTCCAAGGAATCAACACGCCCAAGCATGGACAGCGCTTCATCAGGCTTCCCTTCAGAGAGAGATGGTATTTGGCACACGGCCAAAAAAGGGGGTGTGGTCTCAGGCAGAGAGAGGGCAGTGAAAGCACCTCTGAAGACACGCCTCACACTGTGCTCACCTACTTCACGGGCAGAGTACCAGCTGCATTTCCTCTGCCTTTGTCAGCGTCTCTGAAATAACTAACAAAATTACAAGCAGTGACAAGGCCCTTTCCGGCATAAATCTGGCTTCACTCAACAATATGGAAGGCAGACAAGGTGGGGTGGGGCAGAACAGGGGGAAGCTTCATTTTTCTATGCTTCATTTTATTTGGCTTGTACTCTATTCCACAGAACTCAAAGGATGAATTGGAACCCTCTCTGCACTGAGTGCTCATATAATTTAGTGGAATAAAATGGCAAGTGAATAATCCATGTTCACAGCACTATGGGTGGGGCAAGCTCTTGTCTGTTGTGTGATGTTCTGTGACTTAAATCATCTCTTGCAAAAGGCTATAAAAAAAGAATAGACCTCATCTCTGCTTACTTTCTTTGCTCCCACCTAACCATCTTTCCCACCCAAAAGTTTCCTCAATGCTTAAATGTTTCTGGAATTGGTCTTTGGCCCCTAAGTCCACAGTTCATGCAGAGACTCACAGAAAAGACTAAAGTTATCCCTCAAAATAAAACAAAGAATAAATATTTTTCAATGCTTAAAGACATAGTCTATTTATTTGCTATTGTCCTTCAAGTGCACATCCTATATACCTTGACCTAAAACTCTGTCAAGTCTTCATAAAAAAATGCTAAGACAAACAATTTGTTCTAAATTTCCCTTGAAAATCCCTTACAACCATACAATTTTCAGTCTCTGAAACATTTAGTGTCATATGCCCAGAAAGAACAGTAAGATGTTACTGAATTTATTCTCCTGTTCTCTAAAAAGGCCACACCTAAACATTGCCAAGGTGAGAATCTCTTCTGATGCTTAAGTGTGGGAATGTGATACATGTTACCAGCAAAAAAATAAAAATAGCCCCGAAAAGCTGGGCTTAGGAATCTGCACTCTCGCAGTTCTCATCACTCTTTAATTGGGCTTTTGAACCAGGCGAGACAATTTGAAAAGGGAGTGAGAACTCCATCATTCTCCCACTGCCGGCACCTGTTCCGCCAGCTGACACCACCTAACATAATTTGACTATTAAAAACAAGGCAATTTATCAACACCAGTAACTCTAAATCTACATGCTCCTCACTGCTGGTTCACCCTGCTTTCTCTCTCAACACTCACCCAAAGCAGAAAAGAAACGGCAACTGCTAAATATTTCTCCAGCACAGACATAGTCAATATCTTAACATAAGCAGTGATTCTGACCCAGAGAGCCACCACCCTCTCTCCCCGCTCGCTTATCACACAGAGACCACACCAAGTCCACCCAGGGGTCTGCGAATCTGAAATCAGTTCGCTTTAACCACATCCAGCATATCTACACTACAATCACAAAAACAGAAAATGAAATTCAGAAAACCACATCACATGGAAAACAAACCAAAATCAGGGTTGGGGGACATTTGCACATTGGCGCTGCCTGTGAACTCCAGGATGGCATACAAAGCAATGCTGCCCAGCCCAGATTCTGGGAGAGTGTTTTACAAAGGGCTTCCAGGCACCCCCATCAACACCATCGCTTCCTTTCCGCTTCCAAAATGCTCTGAATAAAGCCCCTCTTTAAGCACTTACTGGGAGCAGCAGCTTCTCTCAGCACTGTGCCCGTGAGTCATGCAGCAGGAGGGGTCCCGGAGCAGAGCAAATCGGAGAGCCCCCAGCTTCCCCGCAGGCTGATGTCTGGGAGACAGTAGCCCAGGAGCCGACTTTCCCATCACAGCCTCAGACTGTAATCCATGTGCTTTCGGCGGGCCAGTCCCAGCTGCCCACAGAGCACCACATGATCTGCTGTGACATCAGATCAGCCAGACGTGACAGCCCATCCGCCAGCCTCTTCCACACTCGTGGGTTGCATCATTTGGGTGCCTTTAGCTCGCCGTTAAGCAGGTGGTACAGAATAAGGAACTGTTGTTTGCTCACAAAATATTTTTTTGGCCTGATTTCTTCTGTTTCTAACAGAAGGAAAAATAAGAAAAGCACTTGGATTTGTTTGCAGCCAGAATTTATCAGCTATATGGGAAGTAACCGGACTTCCACACCTGGTTCTGGGAAGGTGAGAAATGAGCCACTGTCACGATGCCAGTACCACGGGAGTTATCTGCAAATCACTACCACCTCCCCAACCTTCCTGTAAATTATCACGCACGTTATACACACACACACACACACACACACACATATGTATCACAAAATATTGATGGGTTCTCTGTAGATTTTATAAGCTAGTCACCACTGATTTTAGTTAACAGAAGATCATCTCAGGGAGGTAACCACTAGACTCAGGGCCAGTTACAATAATTCCACTGTGAGAGAACTCATAATACAGTCCAATAGAAATAGATTTGTAGACCTAGAGAGACAGATAAGTAATAGGTAGAAAGTCAGGATCATCTATTAATGCTTCTATTTATTCATTCAGTGACAATTTACTGATCACCTACCAGATACCTAGCAACAAAGGTGGAATATTAAATTGCAGGGAGGAGGTGAACATTTGAACAATATGCATAGTTTCAGTATTTTCTTTAATTTGGCACAAGGCTTCTAATTCTATTTCTGTAATAACTGTGGAAATAATAGCTTTATCAAGGCTCCTTATGATATGTTCTGCAACTAATACTAAATCTGAATGCTGATAACAAAACCATGTTTTACCCTAATTTTATTATGATAAATGGTAACAAATATAACCTTTAAGAATAACCAAAATTATTATGCTTTTATGAAGCAAAATATTAGCCAAGCTAGGCGGCAATGACCAGAAAATACATTCTTCCCCAATCAAGAGGAAGATTCGCTCTGTCTGCTTTAACTGTATTACTTCCATTACTTTGGTTAATCAACTTCACTTCAGATGTTTATGTGGAAACTGGATCTCTGTAACCAGCTTATAAACCCACTGTATGTCATGCAACTCGGTATTACTTACAGTAACTTAAACATGATAGTTTTTCAATAAGTAGTGAGAATGAATTGGCTCAAAACAGTTTTATTCTTTATGTGGATTATTCCCAATAGAGATCAAATGAAAATTAGTTGCCTCACGGAATCTCATATTGAATTCCATACAACCTGGTAATCTCACGAAAAAATATCACAAGCTTGACGCAAAACAAATAGATGACTTAAATATTACATATATATGACAGATAAATTATAAGGTGAATAATTATATACATTAATAGATTATTAGACAGGAACATATCATGCAAAGATGGGCTCGATAAAGGACAGAAATGGTATGGACCTAACAGAAGCAGAAGATATTAAGAAGAGATGGTAAGAATACACAGAAGAACTGTACAAAAAAGAGCTTCACAACCCAGATAATCACGATGGTGTGATCACTGACCTAGAGCCAGACATCCTGGAATGTGAAGTCAAGTGGGCCTTAGGAAGCATCACTACGAACAAAGCTAGTGGAGGTGATGGAATTCCAGCTGAGCTATTTCAAATCCTGAAAGATGATGCTGTGAAAGCACGCACTCAATATGCCAGCAAATTTGGAAAACTCAGCAGTGGCCACAGGACTGGAAAAGGGCATTTTCATTCCAATCCCAAAGAAAGGCAATGCCAAAGAATGCTCAAACTACCGTACAATTGCACTCATCTCACATGCTAGTAAAGTAATGCTCAAAATTCTCCAAGCAAGGCTTCAGCAATATGTGAACCGTGAACTTCCTGATGTGCAAGCTGGTTTTAGAAAAGGCAGAGGAACCAGAGATCAAATTGCCAACATCTGCTGGATCATCAAAAAAGCAAGAGAGTTCCAGAAAAACATCTATTTCTGCTTTATTGACTATGCCAAAGCCTTTGACTGTGTAGATCACAATAAACTGTGGAAAATTCTTCAAGAGATGGGAATACCAGACCACCTGACCTGCCTCTTGAGAAATTTGTATGCTGGTCAGGAAGCAACAGTTAGAACTGGACATGGAACAACAGACTGGTTCCAAATAGGAAAAGGAGTACGTCAAGGCTGTATATTGTCACCCTGTTTATTTAACTTATATGCAGAGTACATCATGAGAAATGCTGGGCTGGAAGAAACACAAGCTGGAATCAAGATTGCCAGGAGAAATATCATAACCTCAGATATGCAGATGACACCATCCTTATGGCAGAAAGTGAAGAGGAACTAAAGAGCCTCTTGATGACAGTGAAAGTGGAGAGTTAAAAAGTTGGCTTAAAGCTCAACATTCAGAAAATGAAGATCATGGCATCCGGTCCCATCACTTCATGGGAAATAGATGGGGAAACAGTGGAAACAGTGTCAGACTTTATTTTTCTGGGCTCCAAAATCACTGCAGATGGTGACTGCAGCCAT
>NW_011494961.1:4274641-4316991 GCF_000754665.1 Bison bison bison
CAGCCTTGGAAGGAAAGTTATGACCAACCTAGATAGCATATTCAAAAGCAGAGACATTACTTTGCCAACAAAGGTTTGTCTAGTCAAGGCTATGGTTTTTCCTGTGGTCATGTATGGATGTGAGAGTTGGACTGTGAAGAAGGCTGAGCGCCGAAGAATTGATGCTTTTGAACTGTGGTGTTGGAGAAGACTCTTGAGAGTCCCTTGGACTGCAAGGAGATCCAACCAGTCCATTCTGAAGGAGATCAGCCCTGGGATTTCTTTGGAAGGAATGATGCTAAAGCTGAAACTCCAGTACTTTGTCCACTTCATACGAAGAGTTGACTCATTGGAAAAGACTCTGATTCTGGGAGGGATTGGGGGCAAGAGGGGAAGAGGACGACAGAGGATGAGATGGCTGGATGGCATCACCGCCTCGATGGACGTGAGTCTGAGTGAACTCCGGGAGTTGGTGATGGACAGGGAGGCCTCACGTGCTGCGATTCATGGGGTCGCAAAGAGTCGGACACGACTGAGCGACTGATCTGATCTGATCTGAGACTAGATTATTTCCATAACAAAGAGGATGTATAGATATTATCTAAACACTGATATTATAGCTTTAATAAAAGCACAAGAAAAACAACACGATCCACTTTAAAGAACAAAGCTAAAGTGCTTTTGATTATTCTGTAGGAAAGAGCATATTGATTAAAATACAAAAAAATGAAATTGATGTATTATTTTACTTGAGAAGTATCCTTTAGTTTCTTGGCATTTTGCTCACCTTTAACTTTATAAACATAATTAACTTGAACATTTTAAAATAACATTTTCCAGATAAGTGTCTGTACCAATACCTCACTTAGTGATATTTTGCCGTTATCTCTTACTATATGGGCTAAGTAGGAAATCTGGCCTCACAGACAAAATACTCCTTCCAAATCTATAAAGCTAATAAAAGTTTAATATTTAAAAGACTACCACTGCTACTGCTAAAACCCTGGTCCAAACTACATCACCATTTGTCTCCTAGACTATGGCAACTGCCTCCTCTGTTCTCCATAGAGGAACCAGAATGTTCTTCTTAATCAAATTGAATCATTCTGCTACTTAAAACTTTCCAGCAGTTTCCCATCTCATTTAATTCCTTACCATGGCCTCTAAAACCCTTCAATAATAGTGCATAGATGTTTTTCAAGAGCCTTTCTTCTCTAGTAAGTACGATACTGAACATTACTCTCCTTGGCTGAATTATTATTCTTAAGTAATTAACACATATTCTGTAACTGATTTATTTCACTAGGATAGACTATCAGAAAGTGGAATTATTTAATTGAAGGATATGGCCTTCTTCCAAAGTAATAATGTTTAAGCTAGATACGTAGTTAATTGAGCAGACTATAGCTCCCAACCTCCCTTGCGAGATGAGGCCTTGTAAGCAGAATTCTACATCTCCTGTTTAAAATGGCTTATTCTAGACTTCTTTCTTTTCCCTTCATATGAACTGCAACACATACTTACCTGTGACCTGGCATCAACCACACAGCTTTAACACTTTGGAAATGGCAGAGCAAGAGAAGGGAAGGAAACAGGGCCCCGAAATGACCAGAGAAAGCAGAGCTTTTCTTCCAACCTAGAGCACTTACTATGGACTATTAAGTGGGAGAAAAATAAATTTTTTTAAGATACTTTATTTGGCACCTCTTTGTCACAGCATCTGAGGCTCTATCCTAACTAATACAAGTGGCTGCAATTTTTAATACTGCAACTTAATTCATATTTCCAAGGTACTTAGCAGAAAGCCAAAAATCAAGTGACATTTCCACCAATGTGTACAAGATTATAGTTTTACCGTACTTTTATCAACATTGAAGATTATTTCTTTCAAAGAAATTCTAATGAATTGATAAAGGACAATAACAGTATATGTTCTCTCTTATTATTAGCAAGTTAAAGATGATTTACTGCTCATTAGCATTCCATCTTTTGGGAATTGCTTATTCATGTCATTTTTTATTTTTATTGGAATTTTAGTATTCTCGTCCATTCTGCTAAGCTTCATAGTTTGTCCTTCAATTCTGCTTTTGGGAAATATGCTGAAATGTTTTATTGTCATCAAGTTTGTAATTCTTTTATTACAACTTGTTTCATGAAAAGCATTCCTAATGCCCAGATTTTGAAACCTAAATACTATTACCTAGTAAAAAGTTTTTAGGGGGTTGTAGGAGAAGAGGCTGATTTCAGATCTAGGCAGAGAATGCACAAGGTAAACTCAGGACATTCTCTTATGCCAGAAAAGAGGGAAACTACTGAAGAGCACTGGCACTGTGTCAAAGGACACAGGAATCGATTTGCGGAGACTCCCAAAGACCAGCTTCATGAAAACATCTGTCCTGATTACTGTGGCTATCTAAAGAGCCACACCACACTTGACTTAAAACATTTATTCTTTGCTCAAATCTTCAATCTGGGCAAGCCTCAGTGGGGGGTCAGATAATGTCTACTCTGCTCTGTATCAACTGAGCATCTCAAAAGCTGGAGGCTGAAACCTACAGAGAGCTTACTCACTTGCATCTCTGTTGCCTGGAAGTGAACAGCTAAGGAATGAAACAATTAGGACTTCTTAGTTAACTCTGTATTTCTATGGTGTCTTTTCACAGCCGCTTTTCAATGCACTGCTGAGTTTTCCAAATTTGCTGGCATATTGAGTGCAGCACTTTCACAGCATCATCTTTCAGGATTTGAAATAGCTCGACTGGAATTCCATCACCTCCACTAGCTTTGTTCGTAGCAATACGTCCTAAGGCCCACTTGACTTTGGACTCCAGGGTGTCTGGCTCTAGGTGAGTAATCACACCATCGTGATTATTTGGTTAATGTGCATTAACCAAAACACAATCACAGCATCATGAAGAATACTACAGTTGATTGATGTACTTGAATATGTAAAAATTCTAAAGACACTCAACACAGGAAAAAAATTAACACATTGACTACTAATTCCTTACTCAAAAATTGGTGAAGAGGTGTGGGATGCAGAGGGAGGTGGGAGAGAGGTTCAAGAGGGAGGGAATATAGGTACACCTCTGGCTGATTCATGTTGATGTTTGGCAGACACCAACAAAATATTGTAAAGCAATTATCCTTTAATTAAAAATAAATTTAATTGTAAGAAACTTGGTAAAGAGAGCAATTTAAGTATTAATTCTTTCTTTTCCATGTGGAACTGTACTTCAGAGTAACAATTAGCTCCAACTGACAAGGGAAAGCTCTTTTTGACAGAATTCCAATTAATAAATGTAAAATGACTGAATGCAAAAAGATTGATAGAATTGGGAAAGTCATCATTTTGCAACTTGTAATGGAAAATGTGGTTAAGGCAAGAATCAGCAATGGATGCTAAAACCATTGAGTATGAAGTTGACAAGGGACTGGATACTAATCTGCTGCCAAGTTATCAACACATAGAATATTTACTTGCCTCAAGGGAAAAGGTGGGAACTTTACAATGGACTGATGTGGCAACTTTGACATTAACCATCAATCCAGTGAAGGAGCTTCCCATTAAAAAAGAAAAACAACTGGGTATTATGCAACTCCTAAAATAACACGACATTCACAGCATCGGTCATGAAGTATTCCTGACAAGAATGTTTTACCTGACTTTATTCATAACTTGAGATCACAATTTTCAGTTTACAGAAAATACAATGGAGAATTAATGAAAAGTGAAATAAAACCAGAAGGAAACAATGATTGAAGTCCAGAGGGTGGAATTTTACCAGAAGGTGCATTCTACCAAAAAATTGACCCAGTCTCTCGAACAGTTCAGTTCAGTTCAGTCGCTCAGTCATGTCCAACTCTTTGTGACCCCATGGACTGCAGCACGCCAGGGCTCCCTGTCCATCACCAACTCTAGGAATTTACTCAAACTCACACCCATCAAGTCGGTGATGCCATCCAACCATCTCATCCTCTGTCGTCCCTTTCTCCTCCCACCTTCAATCTTTCCCAGGGTCTTATCCAATGAGTCAGCTCTTCGCGTCAGATGGCCAAAGTATTGGAGTTTCAGCTTCAGCATCAGCCTTCCAATGAACACCCAGGACTGATCTCCTTTAGGATGGACTGGTTGGATCTCCTTGCAGTCCAAGGGACTCTCAAAGAGTCTTCTCCAACACCACAGTTCGAAAGCATCAATTCTTCAGCGCTCAGTTTTCTTTATAGTCCAACTTTCACATCCATACATGACCACTGGAAAAACCATAGCCTTGACCAGATGGACCTTTGTTCACAAAGTAATGTCTCTGCTTTTGAATGTCTAGGTTGGTCATAATTTTTCTTCCAAGAAGTAAGCGTCTTTTCATTTCATGGCTGCAGTCACCATCTGCAGTGATTTTGGAGCCCCCCAAAATAAAGTCAGCCACTGTTTCCAGTAAAGTGATGGGACTGGATGCCATGATCTTTGTTTTCTGAATGTTGAGTTTTAAGCCAACTTTTTCACTCTCCTCTTTCACTTTCATCAAGATGCTCTTTAGTTCTTCTTTGCTTTCTGCCATAAGGATGGTGTCATCTGTGGTTACTGATAATATCTGAGGTTATTGATATTTCTCCTGGCAATCTTGATTCCAGCTTGTGCTTCTTGCAGTCCAGCATTTCTCATAATGTATTCTGAATATAAGTTAAATAAGCAGTGTGACAATATACAGCCTTGACGTACTCCTTTTCCTATTTGGAACCAGTCTGTTGTTCCATGTCCAGTTCTAACTGTTGCTTCCTGATCTGCATACAAATTTCTCAAGAGGCAGGTCAGGTGGTCAAGTATTCCCACCTCTTTCAGAATTTTCCACAGTTTATTGTGATCCACACAGTCAAAGGCTTTGGTATAGTCAATAAAGCAGAAATAGATGTTTTTCTGGAACTCTCTTGCTTTTTCGATGATCCAGTGAATGTTGGCAATTTGATCTCTGGTTCCTCTGCCTTTTCTAAAACCAACTTGAACATCTGGAAGTTCACGGTTCACGTATTGCTGAAGTCTGGCTTGGAGAATTTTGAGCATTACTTTACTAGCATGTGAGATGAGTGAAATTGTGCAGTAGTTTGAGCATTTTTTGGCATTGCCTTTCTTTGGGATTGGAATGAAAACTGACCTTTTCTAGTCCCGTGGCCACTGCTGAGTTTTCCAAACTTGCTGGCATATTGAGTGCAGCACTTTCACAGCATCATCTTTCAGGATTTGAAATAGCTCAACTGGAATTCCATCACCTCCACTAGCTTTGTACGTAGCAATGCTTCCTAAGGCCCACTTGACTTCAGACTCCAGGATGTCTGGCTCTAGGTGAGTGATCACACCATCGTGATTATCTGGGTCATGAAGATCTTTTTTGTACAGTTCCTTTGTGTATTCTTGCCACCTCTGCTTAAAATCTTCCACTTCTGTTAGGTCCATACCATTTCTGTCCTTTGTTGAGCCCATCTTTGCATGAAATGTTCCCTTGGTATCTCTAATTTTCTTGAAGTAATCTCTAGTCTTTCCCATTCTATTGTTTCCCTCTATTTCTTTGCACTGATCACCGAGGAAGGCTTTCTTATCTCTCCTTGCTAGTCTTTGGAACTCTGCATTCAAATGGGTATATCTTTCCTTTTCTCCTATGCTTTTCGCTTCTCTTCTTTTCACAGTTATTTGTAAGGCCTCCTCAGACAGCCATTTTGCTTTTTTACATTTCTTTTTCTTGGGGATGATCTTGATCCCTGTTTCCTATACAATGTCACAAACCTCTGTCCATAGTTCATCAGGCTCTCTATCAGATCTAGTCCCTTAAATTTATCACTTCCACTGTATGATCATTAGGGATTTGATTTAGGTCATACCTGAATGGTCTAGTTGTTTTCCCTACTTTCTTCAATTTAAGTCTGAATTTGGCGATAAGGAGTTCAAGATCTGCTGCTGCTACTAAGTCGTTTCAGTTGCATCTGACTCTATGCAACCCCACAGATGGCAGCCCACCAGGGTCCCCCATTCCTGGGACTCTCCAGGCAAGAAGAATGGAGTGGTTTGCCATTTCCTTCTCCAATGCATGAAAGTGAAAAGTGAAAGTGAAGTTGCTCAGTCGTGTCTGACTCTTAGCGACCCCATGGACTACAGCCTACCAGGCTCCTCCCATGGGATTTTCCAGGCAAGAATACTGGAGTGGGTTGCCAGTGCCTTCTCCAGTTTATGATCTGAGCCACAGTCAACTCCCAGTCTTGTTTTTGCTGACTGTATAGAGCTTCTCCATCTTTGGCTGCAAAGAATATAATCAATCTGATTTCAGTGTTGACCATCTGGTGATGTTCATGTGTTGAGTCTTCTCTTGTGTTGTTGGAAGAGGGTGTTTGCTATGACCAGTGCATTCTCTTGGCAAAGCTCTATTAGCCTTTGCCCTGCTTCATTCTGTACTCCAAGGCCAAATCTGAACAAGTATATATAATTTTTAAAAAGAAGGCGTAGAGAAGGGAGGAACTTTCCTGGACTAACAGAGAAATGTGATCTATAATAGCCAAATGGTAACAGCCCTGTGTGTCATTGATTAGATCCTGTTTGGGCAAATTAGCTAATAACAAGCAAAGAAAAAACCACGCCCTTTGGGGACAACTGAGAGAATGTGAATGTGTACTGAATATTAGAAGATATCAGGAAATTTTTATTAATGTTTTATTGTGATAATAATGCTTAGGAAAAATATCTTTAGAGATGAATATATAGAATCTAGGGATAAAGCAATATGCTCTGATTTATTTTCAAATGCTTTAAAAATAAAATTAAGTAAATATGGCTAATGTTAATGATCAATAAACCTATATAGGCGTGTATGGGTATTTGTCATGCTATTCACTCCATTTATTTTCATATTTGATAGGTTTTATTGTAAAACATAGTAACACAGAAAAGTTCTTTCGAAGTCCAAGAGCTTTCTAAATATTCACTTCTAATTTTTATGGCTTGACTTTTTAAAAACTATTTAACAATTTAAATTACCTGGATTGTTTTTTGCAGTATTTTGTCTTTCCTCAATTATAAAACCAGTTGTACTAAAATATTGATTAAATAATCCTTCTCTTTCTCCTCAATTGTTATACTTCTTTTGTCTTTTATTAAAGTGTTGATATATTAGGGCCTATTTCTGAGATAATTATTCCAATAACTTGTCTATACCAGTGTCATATTAATTTAATCATTATAGCTTTATGTAATAATAAAACACTTATCTTACCAATTTTTAAATCCATTATTGCCCATTTGTTTTTTGATACTGTTGTTTATGTTTGCTGTTATTATATTCACTAATTCAGTTATTGTTTTAGATTCCACATGTAAGTGATATCATCCAGTATTTTTCTTTCCCTGTCCATTTGTTTTTGTAGGTAATTTTTGGAATCTGCCCCCAACCTCCCCCAAAATCTCATTTTTGTTTATTTTCTATTGCAGTTTGATTAAAATTGAATTGGAAAGAATTATCATCTCTGTATTACTGACAATAAGTAATCTCATTCAAATTTTAGGAGCTCTAGTTTTTAATTCTTTAGCATATTGAGTTATAATGTGTTTCCTTCAAACTTCCTAACCCCACTGTTTCGGTTCTGCTCTCTGGAGTGACATATAATCCTTCTTCTACATAACTGAAGACAGCAATTAAGTTCCCAGTTTATTCAGCCATTTACTGTCTGACATGATTTTTCATTTTCTTCATTGTCCTGCTTACCCACTTCCAAATATGCTCCAATTTGTCAGTGTTTCCTCTTGAAATGTGAAACTCAGATCTAAGGACTCAAGACTCCAAATATATGTGGTCTGAGAAACATAAAGAAGTGGGATTATTATTTATCTTATCCTGAACACTCAGCTGTCATTAATGCAGTCTCGATTTGTATCCACTTTTCTTGGCAGTCCTCTACACTACTGGCTCAGAATGAGCCTGCAGTCAACTAAAATCACTAGAACTTTTCCACTAAATTGTTCTTAAAATATTAATAGATTTTCTTGAACATAAGCAGATGAATGCTGAATCTATTTGTATATATATATCGTTATATGTATCCTTATGAAATTTCATCTTTTCAACAATGGTCCATCATTTCAGCCTAACTATACATCCCTGGTGGCTCAGATGGTAAAGAAGCTGCCTGCAGTGCAGGAGACTTGGGTTCCATCCCTGGGTTGGGAAGATCCCCTGGAGAAAGAAATGGCAACCAACTCCAGTATCATTGCCCAGAAAATCTCATGGACAGAGGAGCCTGGTGAGCTGCAAGTCCATGGGTCACAAAGAGTTGGGCATGACTGAGCAACTAACACTTCAGATCAGATCAGTCACTCAGTCGTGTCCGACTCTTTGCGACCCCATGAATCGCAGCACGCCAGGCCTCCCTGTCCATCACCAACTCCCGGAGTTCACTCAGACTCACGTCCATCGAGTCAGTGATGCCATCCAGCCATCTCATCCTCTTACTTACTTACCTATAAGTAAGTAAGTCGTCCCCTTACTTACTTACCTATAAATCCTAATTTTACTTTCAAGGAATTAAAACTTGGTCATCTGCAAATGTAATAAACATGCCTAACAAAGAGAAAAGAACCAAGTCCAATGACAAAATAACCAAATACTTCATTCTGGGGGATTACCCAAGGCTGAGTTGAAATAGTGGATCTTTAGCATTTCCTTATCAACTAGGAGATTTATGAAAAAAGGAGCAAGTTTGATCTCACCTGCTCTTTGTAAACCCATACTGATTCCTAATGATCATCTCTTCCCAATCTGAATGCTCACATATTTTCAGTTCATTCTAAATTTTGCTGAGAACCAATGGCAAACCCAATTGTACATCACAATCCAAAGATGATCTTTTCTAAAATTATGAATAAAAATCACCCATCACCCAGTATCTCTGCCATTTTCCAGTTCTTCTAAAAAAATATTGACTGTGAATTGTATTTGCACTTTTTCATTGCCCTAAAATATCATTCCTTAGGTTCTAGAACCATGCACTTATTATGGTACCTGCATGTACTTCCATGAAGATGTTTGCATACACGTTTGTCTTCTCAACAAGATGTTAAGTCACTTAAGTAATGCTGAGTAATTCAGTTCAATTCAACCTACAGTTAATGAGTAGCAGGCATTGTAACAGCAGCTGTAATAGGAGACAGACAACAGAGAAAACAACAAACAGAGATGCAAAACAGCACAGTGTGTGCGAGGACTAGAAACAGTTCTGTACTACTGGACTGAGAGTTATGGAACAGCAGAAAAAGGATGGAAAGAGACTGCAGTTAGAGAGGGCCTCGGAAACCATGCTAAGAAACTTGATCCTTCAGGAGAAAGTAACAAACAGCCCTCCCAAAAGCCAGGTTCCCCTGCAGACTCATTTTGTTTGCCCCACACAATCTTTAAAAAAAGAAAAAGATACAAAAGTCCACAGAGCCTTCGGGCTATACTTTATCACAGTCCCTAAGTCCCTGGGGTCTTAAACTGCAACCAGGATATTAGCTCTTGGAACACAGGGCCTTCCTCTGAATACTTTATAATGGTCTCCTCAGAGTCTAGGTCAGTGTCTGGGGCATACAAAGCATCAAGATTTTCAACATCCTTTCATGATAAAACCCTCAAGAAATTAGGTATAGATGGAATGTACCTCAACAAAAGAATATATACAAGCCACATCTAACATTATACTCAATATAATATGTATTATATATGTATATATAATACAAGCCCACATCTAACATCATACTCAATAGTGAAAAGTTGAAAACATCTGTAAGGTCAGGAAAAAGACAAAGATGCCCACTTTGGCACTTCTATTCAGCATAGTACCAGAAGTTTTAGCCAGAGTAATAAGGCAACAGAAACAAAGGCATCCAAATAGAAAAGAAAGAAGTAAAATTGTTTGCAGATGACATGCCCTTATATATAGAAAACACTAAAGACCACACACACACACACACGCAAACTTAGAATTAATAAATAAATTCAGTAAAGTTGCAGGACACAAAATCAATGTACAAAAATCTGTTTGTACATTGTACAAAGTTCTGTTTCTATATACTAACATCCAACTATCAGAAATGACAATTTAAAAAAAGAACAATCCTACTTACAATAGCATCAAAAAAATAAAAAAACTTAGGAATAATTATAACCAAGAAGGTGAAAGACCTGTACACTGAAAACCATAAAACACGAATGAAAGAAATTAAAGACAAAACTCAATGGAAAAATACCCTATACCCATGAATTTGAAGAATTAATACTGTTAAAATATTCATATTTCCAAAGCAATCTACAGATTTAATGCAACACCTATCAAAATTCCAAAGATATTTTTCACAGAAATAGAAAAATTTCCACAATTCATATGGAACAACAAAAGACTCACAGATATATAGATCAATGGAACAGAAATAAATGCATGCACATACAGTCATCCAGTCTTTGACAAGGACACCAAGAATACACAATAGGTAAAAGATAATCTTTTCCAAAAAACAGTGTTGGGAAAACTGGACAGTTACATGTAAAAGAATGAAATTAGACCCTTATCTTACACCATACCCCAAAATTAAATCAAAATGGTTTAGGACTTAAATGTAAGACCTGAATCTTTGAAAGTCCTAGAATAAAACAGGAAAACAACTTCTTAGCAAGGATTTTTTGGATAGGAAACCAAAAGCACAGGCAACAAAAGCAATAATAAATAAGTGGGACTATGTCAAACTAAGAAGCTTCTGTACAGCAAATGAAACAACAAAATGAAAGAGCAGCCTATGGAATAAGAGAAAATACTTGCAAATCATATATACTATAAGAGGTTAATGTCCACAATATACAAGGAATACACACAACTTAATAACAAACAAAAATATGATTAAAAAACGGACAGAGAACATGAACAGACATGTTTTCAAAGACATACAAATGGGCAACAGGCACAATTTTAAATGTTCACCACTAGGGAAATGCAAATCAAAACCGCAGTGAAATACCACCTCACGTATGTTAGCATGCCTATTACCAAAAGAACAATAAAAACTGGTAACTAGGTGAGCTGATGTGTTCATTTATCATTTCACACTGTATACATCTAATAAATCACATTGCACAACCTTTAAAAAGGATTATAAATAGGTTAAGGTTATTTTAATTATCACTGATTTTGATTACTTAAGAAATACCCATTTACATACAATTAGTGATACTGATTTCAAATTATTCTTCTTTGGTGACATTTTATTGCACTTTGTTGTCTTGAAGTACTGCCAAAGAGTATATGTCAAAATAGAGAACATAATTTTCTCAATCATTCTTTAAATCAGATTTTAACTATCAATAATTGAAACGTAAAAATAATATCTTAATTCAGACATCTTTCTCAATTAGTTTGTGAGGCTGACATGTATGGAGTCACTTATAAGTATATTTACTATAAGCCTGTATTCTTCTACTGAATATTTCTCATTATAGACATCAATCATTGGAGAATAATTAGAAAGTATTTACTTAATGTTATGATTCTAGACTCAAAACCCTCTTCTGCTACTTTCTATCTAAAGGTAACTCTTTTGTCTCAGTTTCCTCAGTTATAAAATGGAGATTAAAATAATATCTATTGGGACTTTCCTGGTGGTCCAGTGGCCAAGACTCCAGCCTCTCAATTTTGATTCTTAATAAAGTCTTTGCTGCATGACAGGTAACATACTAAACACATTATATCAACGAACATAATTCTCCCCATGTCCTCTACAAATAGATATGATTTTCTTTTTCAATAGTTATTTTTGTGTATTTGGCCACACTGGATCTTAGTTAGAGCACACAGGATCTTCCATCTTCATTGTGGCATGCGGGATCTTTAGTTGCAGCACATGGGATCTAGTTCCCTGACCAAGATCAGATCCCAAAGTACTCTGGAGAAGAAAATGGCAACCCACTCCAGTACTCTTGCCTAGAAAATCCATGGACAGAGGAGCCTGGTGTCCAAGGGGTCGCAAAGAGTTGGACACGACTGAGCGACTTAAAAAAAAAAAGATCCCAAAGTAATACAGTATCATTTTTGAGATGCACAGTGAAAGAACAATAAATGCTTAATGACTGACATGTAAACAAACAAGCAATCTTTATTCTGACACATTTTGCACATTTTCCTGACCTATTTTCCTATTCATTTTTCTGTCCTCATTCTTACATCTTCATATGTTTTAGACATATACAAATTTATTTGTCAATTAAACTTCAATAAAGCTGGAATAAGAAAAGACTCAACAATATTGTAAAGTAATTAGCCTCCAATTAAAATTTTTAAAATAAATAAGACAGCTCTATTACAAAAAAAAAATATGTATAACTGATTCACCTTGCTGTACATCTGAAACTAACAAAACATTGTAAATCAACTATGCTCCAAAATTTTTTTTTAAATAAAAGAAAGCAAAGGCTCTCTCAGCTAGTTACTGGCCTGGCCCACTCCATTGGTTCACATCACCTGTTATGAGGATGGGCAACAAACAGCAGGTGCTAGAGATGCCTTCTGGCCTTCTTTCTCCCCGTAAAAATGTAAGAAGCTTAACTGTAAATTTTTTTTTTAACAGAATTTTCTGTTTCTCTCATACCTGCACATCATTCACCATCTTCATGATACAACTAAATCTGAATGTTGGAAGTCTACTTTTCCTACAAACCATGGTCTAAGCCCAGCCCTCCATTCCTTGAGGACTTTACATTCAGGGATGATATGGCCATGTGGTCACACCCTCCCTCAGTGGTAGGCACTTCCAGGCTTCCAACCTGTTCTTCCTTGGCGCTCAGAATCAAATTCTGGATGTCCATTCTCCTGCTTGCTTTCTTGCTATAGTGAGAGGTAAAAAGCAGCAAAGCTAGTTGAGGGCTCATGAAATGCTTTGCTTTTAGTAGAACAAGACTACCAGAAGTTATACTTACTGGTCTCTGTGCCTATGTTTCAATTTATATTTGGAAAATATTGGCCACGTCTTCTATTGTAACCAGCATTCTATATCAAGCACCTTCAATCATACAAGTCTTGTTTTGCTCTCCTGTCACTTATATATAAATGCTTATCATTCTCCACTTCCGTTTCCTTTGGCAAGATATGCTATCTTGAAATTCAGTGCTATTGCCACCACACCCCTTTTTTGCTATATATATTTACATACACTCATAAATATATACATACAAAACAAAACCACCAGAGCTGCTTATTGTGAACAATGTATTGTTTTAAAAACTGTGAGGTTGACTATACACTGATAATTGTGGAAGCTCAGGGATAAATACATGGGGATTCATTCCACTATTCTCTCTACTTTTGAATCTATTTGAAAATTTCAATGATAAAAATATTTTTAAGCTATTTGTAAAATTATTATATTTTCCCCCAAGCATCTATTTTACCAAATGTTGCTAAATAGTAGTACAAACATTAACACATAATTTCTATTTAGGGTTACCAAATAAAATATAAAATGCCTGCCCTGTTAGATTGAAATTTCAAATAAACAACACTTGATTTTCAATATATTTAGGATATTTATTCTCTCAGATTTCTAGAGTTAAAGAACCCTGAAATCAATTTCGCTAAATCAAAATCAAGGTGTTAACAAGGCTGTATTCCTTCCCAAGGCTCTAGGGGAGAATCTGTCCCTTACCACTTTTAGCTTCTAGTGGCTACCAACATCCCATGGCTTGTGGCCACATCTCTCCAATCTGTAAAGCCAACATCTTCAAATCTCTATCTGCTCCACTTACACTGCCTTCTCCCCTGTGTGTGTGTTAAATCTCTCTCTGCCTATCTAAGGATACTTGAAATGCATTTAGGGCCTATCAGGATAATCCAGTATAGTTCCCATCTCAAGATCTTTAACTTAATGACATCTGCAAAGATCCTTTTCCAATTAAGGTAACATTTAAGGGTTTCAGGAATTTGGACCAGATATTTTTAGGGGTCAATAATCAACCGACCAGAGGAGCCATGATAGACTCTATCAGGAAACACTGGAGAAACAGAGAAGGAGTTGAAAGTTCAACTTGAAAGGAGTTGGAAGAAAAAGAAGATGTCAAGAAAGGCTTCCTAGATGAGTGATGCCAGAGATTATAAATAACTAAAGCAGTAGTGATAATAACAACAGTAATCAGAGCAATCACAAGAGACATTAGCTATAAATCACCACTACAGCCTACCAGTGAGTACCAGCTGAGCATCATTCTTGCTAACAGGTATAATGTTGGAGGATTGCTACAAGAGAATAAAATAAGCATCAGCAACTGAATGACAAAAGTCCTTATACATGGTTCCTGATAACCACTTAGGGAGGCAAGAAGGCAGGAAGACCTGCTCTATGTAATCTGTAGAGTATCCACAAACCACGTATCTTACTTCCAGTCTTTTTATTTTCTTTTTTTTTTTTGTCTTTTTATTTTCTATGTCTTCTGTAATGCCCTTCAAAACTTCCCTACCCCTTTAACTATTTTTTATCAACTCAATGTACTCTATAATTTTGCTCAATCATTCACTCAATACCTTTCATTAAAATAAAGTGTTCTGCATTAAAAAAAAAAAAAAAATTCTAGCAATATAAGCCTCCCAGGTGGCTCAGATGGTAAAGCGTCTGCCTGCAATGTGGGAGACCGAAGTTAGATCCCTGGGTCAGGAAGATCCCCTGGAGAAGGAAATGGCAACCCACTCCAGTACTCTTGCCTGGAAAATTCCATGGACAGAGGAGCCTGGTAAACTACAGTCCATGGGTTGCAAAGAGTTGGACACAACTGAGCAACTTCACTTTCATTTCTCCAAAGGTATATAAAGTAATATATCTCCTCCAACTAATGCTAATGAGCACACATCAACAGATATATCAAGACCTTTCTATCTATGTACAACCATACATATATTTAAGTAAACAGGAAAGCACAATTGTTCAGCTGTTGGCAGAAAGTGATAATCAAAACAATGCTACCTCAGCCCATTATGCTTCCAAGAAGCAGCAAGTTATATGCTCCTGCTTATTATACTCTTTGGATCCAATCCTACAGGAAATAGCTCTAATTCATAAATTATTTCTCCTATAGTGGGATCCTAAAAGAGGATTGGCAATAGGGGTAAGAATTAAAACATCAACAACAATTTCCCCTAATCTCCCCCTAAACTTTTCACCCCAAAACCCTTCTTGGTTGTTAAACAGGCACCTCAAATATAAATTACCTAAAATTGAATTTACTATCTTCAGAAACCTGATACTCCTATTGTTTTCCAATTTATCCAGTGGCCAAGCCAGAAACCAGAGAGTCACCCTTTTCCCCCACATCATACATCCAAAAAGCCACCAAAGGATTACAATATCCTAGATGAGCGATTTCCTGCTTACTTCTCTGCCTTCATCTCACACCCTCACAATTCTAGTCTCAAACCACCATGTTCATTTTTTTTTTCATTTTTTTAAGAATGTATGCTTACCCACGGTGGAATTTTGTATGTGCTATTTCTTCTAAAAAAAAAAAGAAAGAAATGGAACTTTCTCTCTCCCTGCTTAGCTAAGTCCTATTAAATTGATAGCTCTTAGTTAGCAGTTTTCCGATGAAGTCTCCCCTTAATTCTTCTCGGCTGAGTTAGTGGTCTCTTTTCTGTTCGATCTCAGAAAAGATAGATCTTGTGCTTTCTGTCATTTACTGCTGCTGCTGCTGCTGCTAAGTCATTTCAGTCATGTCCGACTCTGTGCCACCCCATAGACAGCAGCCCACCAGGCTCCCCCATCCCTGGGATTCTCCAGACAAGAACACTGCAGTGGGTTGCCTTTTCCTTCTCCAATGCATGAAAGTGAAAAGTGAAAGTGAAGCCACTCAGTCGTGTCCAGCTCTTAGCGACCCCATGGACTGCAGCCCACCAGGCCCCTCAGTCCATGGGATTTTCCAGGCAAGAGTACTGGAGTGGGGTGCCATTGGCCTTCTCCATGTCATTTACTAATTCTTCACAATTATAATTGCCTATTCACTTGTCTTTCACCACCAATACACTACAGGATCACCTTTGTATAATCAGGACCAACTCCGATATTCTTGCCTGGAGAATCCCATGGACAGAGGGGCCTGGCGTGCTGCAGTCCATGGGGTCTCAAAGAGTCACACACAACTGAGCACAGCACAACAATAACAAAGCCTAGTATTGGGGACATAGTAGGATCTCAATAAATACTTATTTGTTGTTCATTGTTCAGTCGCTCAGTCACGTCCAACTCTTTGCAACCCCATGGACTGCAGTACACCAGGCTTCCCTGTCCTTCACCAACTCTCAGAGCTTGCTCAAACTCATGTCTATTGAATCAGAGATGCCATCCAACCATCTCATCCTCTTCACTCAACCTCTCATCCAACCATTGCCAGCTTCTCCTCCTGCCTTCTATCTTTGCCAGCATCAGGGTCTTTTCTAATGAGTCGGCTCTTTGCATCATGGAATTACATAGGTAGAAAGAGGAATGCAAATCCCATTAACAACGTGTTATACATGTATGTTCAGGGAGGCAGTTCAACACATGACTTGAGCATAATAAACAAAATGGGAGCATAATTGTTACAGCATTTTGTTTACTTGGGCATAAGACAAATAAAACCCACCTTCTCCCCTCCAAAAACAGCCCAGTCTCCTCTGCACAGCAAGAAAATCTGACTGTGACTCAGCTCCAAACACGTGTCCTCCTTATCTTTCTGAATTTGTACAAAAAGCGGAAGTAGTAATAGGATAGTAGAGCTGACTGATTCCACCATGATTCTGCCGTTATCATAGTCCAGTGAACAGTCCTCAGCTTAGCAGGCTCAGAAGCTCGATTTTATTGTTTCATACAAAAGTACAAAGTCACTGAGGTAGACTTTCTTAACAGGGGTTCTTCATCTGAACAAAGAATACAGAAAATTATATGAGAGATTATTTCTCAATTCTTCCAAGGCTGGCAAATAGCTACTCCCAATCTAGATGGAAAGAGAAGTAAATTCATTACATACAATAAGTGCTTTATAGCCTTTAGGGCCTATTTCACTTCCAGTACCCCCAGGGGCTTGAATCCCATGAAGTAAATTATATATATATACATGCATACATATACACTTTAGACATATATACATATACATGTGTGTATGTATGTATGTGTGCATACGTGATGAGTCGTGTCCTGCCAGGCTCCTCTGTCCATGGCATTTTCCAGGCAAGAATACTGGAGTGGGTTGACATTTCCTTCTCCAAGGGATCTTCCCAACTCAGGGACGTAACCCTTGTCTCCTGCATCTCCAGCATTGGCAGGCAAATTCTTTACCACTGAGCCACTTGGGAAGCTGGTATATATGTATATATTACATGTATTAATTTGTAAAAGAAAATACATGTGTCACAAAAACTAGAATACAGTATCATTACCAACAATGTAGATTGGAAAATACGGACTCTAGAGCCAAAAGGCCTTTCTATTCTTAGTTCTAATCTTGTTAATTTAAGATGTATGTTGTGGGAGTGGGTCTGATGAAAGTATATAAGGCCTTGATAAGACTAGCAAGGGGGGCATTCTCCATCCCTCCTCTGATTATGTCAGAAGCTTTCTCTGTCACTTTTTACACTTTAATAAAACTCTGCTACACAAAAGCTCTTGAGTGATCAAGTCTGGTTCCTGGTCCCAAAGCTAAATCTACATCATCGGAGATCACAAATCCAACATTGTTAACCACAAGCTATCAGAACCACATTTGTCTTGGCTCACTTTTTACTGAAATATGAACTAATAATTAATGTAGTGCATGGCACACATTCCATTTCATTAATGGATAGATGATTAAGTTGTACTGTAACACATCCTGGATTATTTTCTAATGATATTTCATTTCATATATGAAATGCAAATTCTTGCTCATTCATTTAACAGGCACCCATTACACACATGGAGCCTAGACAGGTTATGCATCATTTCTTTAAAATTAATCTACCACTTCACATTCATCAGGATTACATTATCCAAAAAAAAAGAAAAGAACAAGTGTCGGCAAGGATATAGTGAAACTGGAACTCTTGTGCACTGCTGGTGGGAATGTAAAAGGATATAGTCACTATGGAAAAGTTTGGCGATTCCTCAAAAAATTATAAACATAACTACCATTTAATCCAGTAATTCTAGTTCTTGGTATATACTCAAAAGAACTGAAAGCAGAGACTTGAACAGATATTTATACACTCATGTCTTTAAAAGTTTATTCACAATAGTCAAGAAATGGAAGCAACCCCAGTATCCATTGACAGAGGAATGGCTAAACAAAATGTGGGGTGTATGTATCTATCTATATATATATATATATATCCAGGCAAGAGTACTGGAGTGGGGTGCCATTGCCTTCTCCGATATATAGGTAGAATATTACTCAACTACAACAAGGAAGAAAATTCTGACACAAGCTACAATACAGGTTGAACCTTGAAAACATTGTGGTAAGCAAAATAAGCCAGTCACAAAAGCATAAATCTGTATGAGTCCCCTTGTGAAGTATCTAGAATACTCAAATAAAGATAGAAAGTAGAACAGTGGTGACCAGGGGTTGGGGATAGGGACTTACTGTTTAATGGGTATAGACTTTCAGTTTTGGAAGAATAAAAATGTTCTAGAGGGAATTTCCTGATGGCCCAATAATTAGGAATGGGTACTTTCACTGCTGAGACCCTGGGTTCAATCCCTGGTCAAGGAATTGAGATCCAACAAGCTACATGGCAAAGTCAAAAAAAGAAGGTTCTAGAGATGGATATAAGTAATGCTTGCACAACATTACAAATGTATTTAATGTCACTAAACTTGTACACTTACCTTAAAATTGTTAAAATAGTAAAGTTTATACTATATATTTTCCCATATTGTTTTAAAGATTAATCAAAAAAAAATAAAGATTAATCCAGTTTCCTTTTCTGATCCTGTTAATATTTATCTTACTTTAGCATCTGTAGTCTTGTCTATCTTTCATGAAGAATAACAGTAACCAACCTTACCTGAACACTGGGATTCTATAAGCAACTGGGACAAATCTTGGATCACTTTAGACTGGAATGCAGGCCTTCATCCTCATGTCAAGATTCTAAGTAATATAACCAGAGGTGAGGCTTTGGGGAACTGGAATTAATTGGATTTACACAGCCAGAAAATGGGGCAAGGGTTAGGAAGGGGGCACACTGGAGAATGGGAATCCCAATCCCCTTCCTACACACACAGTGTCCAGAGAAAAGATGGCTTCTGTAGTAACCCAGTGTTCTCTGTCCCCACCTCAGTTATTCTGCAGTTTAGTCTCCAAAGGAATCCAAAGGAAGTAGAATTGGATTTGCAGGGAAACAGGGAGGGAAATAAGACCTGTAGCACGTACCAGATACTGCCACTGGTGCTTGACATTCATTATTTCATTTGATTCTTATAAAGAACATATTATCCTCATTTCATAGATGACCAAATTAAGGCTTAGAGCAATTAGCATTTCCCAAAGTCATTTGCTTGCAAGTCCTAGGACTAGGATTCAAACCTAATTATTTTCTAACTCTTTTAGCCCAGAATCATTTTGTTGTTCCGTCTCACAGTTGACTATGGAGTCAATTTCTGCCAGTGGCTCCCTCTTTAGAAAGAGTTATGTGACCCTGTATGAAAAGGCAAAAAGAAAACAGTATGAAAAGGCAAAAAGACAGGACACTGAAAGATGAACTCCCCAGGTCGGTAGGTGCCCAATATGCTACTGGAGATCACTGGAGAAATAACTTCAGAAAGAATAAAGCGATGGAGCCAAAGCAAAAACAACACCCAGTTGTGGATGGGACTGGTGACAGAAGCAAGGTCCGATGCTGTAAAGAGCAATAGTGCATAGGAACGTGGAATGTTAGGTCCACGAATCAAGGCAAATTGGAAGTGGTCAAACAGTAGATGGCAAGAGTGAACGTCGACATTCTAGGAATCCACGAACTAAAATGGACTGGAATGGGTGAATTTAACTCAGATGACCATTATATCTACTACTGTGAGCAGGAACCCTTAGAAGAAATGGAGTAGCCATCATAGTAACAAAAGAGTCCAAAATGCAGTACCTTCATGCAATCTCAAATACGACAGAATGATCTCTATTCATTTCCAAGGCAAACCATTCAATATCACAGTAATCCAAGTCTATGCACCAACATATAATGCTGAAAAAGCTGAAGTTAAACAGTTCTATAAAGACCTACAAGACCTTTTAGAACTAACACCCAAAAAAAAGATGTCCTTTTCATTATAGGGGACTGGAATGCAAAAGTAGGAAGTCAAGAAACACCTGGAGTAACAGGCAAATTTGGCCTTGGAATACAGAATGAAGCAGGGCAAAGGCTAATAGTGTTATGCCAAAAGAATGCACTGGTCATGGCAAACACCCTCTTCAAACAACACAAGAGAAGACTCAACACATGGACATCACCAGTAGCCAACACCAAAATCAGACTGATTATATTCTTTGAAGCTAAAGATGGAGAAGCTCTATACAGTCAGCAAAAACAAGACTGGGAGCAGAGTGTGGCTCAGACCATGAACACTTTATTGCCAAATCCAGACTTAAATTGAAGAAAGTGAGGAAAACCACTAAATCACTCAGGTATGACCTAAATCAAATCCCTTATGATTATAGAATGGAAGTGAGAAATAGATTTAAGGGACTAGATCTGATAGACAGAGTGCCTGATGAACTATGGATGCAGCTTTGTGACACTGTACAGGAGACAGGGATCAAGTCCATCCCCATGGAAAAAAGAAGCAAAAAAGCAAAATGGCTATCTGAGGAGGCCTTACAAATAGCTGTGAAAAGAAAGGAAGCAAAAAGCAAAGGAGAAAAGGAAAGATATACCCATTGAATCCAGAGTTCCAAAGAATAGCAAGGAGAGATAAGAAAGCCTTCCTCAGAGATCAATGCAAAGAAATAGAGGAAAACAATAGAATGGGAAAACCTAAAGATCTCTTCAAGAAAATGAGAGATACCAAGGGAACATTTCATGCAAAGATGGGCTCGATAAAGGACAGAAATGGTATGGATCTGACAGAAGCAGAAGATATTAAGAAGAGGTGGCAAGAATACACAAAGGAATTATACAAAAAAGATCTTCACAACCAGATAATCATGATGGTGTGAACACTCACCTAGAGCCAGACATCCTGGAGTCCGAAGTCAAGTGGCCCTTAGAAAGCATCACGATGAACAAAGCTAGTGGAGGTGATGGAATTCCAGTTGAGCTATTTCAAATCCTAAAAGATGATGCTGTGAAAGTGCTGCAATCAATATGCCAGCAAATTTGGAAAACTCAGCAGTGGCCACAGGACTGGAAAAGGGCAGTTTTCATTCCAGTCCCAAAGAAAGGCAATGCCAAAAAATGCTCAAACTACCACACAATTTCACTCATCTCACACGCTAGTAAAGTAATGCCCAAAATTCTCCAAAGCCTTCAGCAATACGTGAACCATGAACTTGCAGATGTTCAAGCTGGTTTTAGAAAAGGGAGAGGAACCATAGATCAAATTGCCAACATCTGCTGGATCATCGAAAAAGCAAGAGAGCTCCAGAAAAACATCTATTTCTGCTTTATTGACTATGCCAAAGCCTTTGACTGTGTGGATCACAATAAACTGTGGAAAATTCTGAAAGAGCAGGGACTACAGACCACCTGACCTACCTCTTGAGAAACCTGTATGCAGTTCAAGAAGCAACAGTTAGAACTGGACATGGAACAACAGACTGGTTCCAAATCGGGAAAGGAGTACATCGAGGCTGTATATTGTCACCCTGATTATTTAACTTATATGCAAGAGTACATCATGAGAAACTGGGCTGAATGAAGCACAAGCTGGAATCAAGATTGCCGAGAGAAATATCAATAATCTCAGATACGCAGATGACACCATCCTTACGGCAGAAAGCGAAGAAGAACTAAAGAGCCTCTTGATGAAAGTGAAAGAGGAGAGTGAAAAAGTTGGCTTAAAACTCAACATTCAGAAAACAAATATCATGGCATCCGGTCCCATCACTTCATGGCTAATAGATGAAGAAACAGTGGAAAAGACTTTATTTGGGGGGACTTCAAAATCACTGCAGATGGTGACTGCAGTCATGAAATTAAAAGAAGCTTACTCCTTGGAAGAAAAGTTATGACCACCTAGACAGCATATTAAAAAGCAGAGACATTACTTTGCCAACAAAGGTCCATTTAGTCAAGGCTATGGTTTTTCCAGTAGTCATGTATGAATGTGAGAGTTGGACTATAAAGAAAGCTGAGCACCAAAGTATTGATGCTTTTGAACTGTGGTGTTGGAGAAGACTCTTGAGAGTCCCTTGGATTGCAAGGAGATCCAACCAGTCCATCCTAAAGAAAATCAGTCCTGAATATTCATTGGAAGGACTGATGTTGAAGCGGAAACTCCAATACTTTGGCTGCGTGATGCAAAGGGCTGACTCATTTGAAAAGACCCTGATGCTGGGAAAGATTGAGGACAGGAGGAGAAGGGGATAATAGAGGATGAGATGGTTGGATGGCATCACCAACTCAATGGACATGAGTTTGAGTAAACTCCAGGAGTTGGTGATGGACAGGGAGGTCTAGTGTGCTGCAGTTCATGGGGTTGCAGAGTCGGACATGACTGAGCAATTGAACTGAACTGATGTTACCCTGAAAACAAAAATCTATACCTAAACTTTTATGTTGTCCAGCAAATAAGGCTCTTGGCAGCAAGTTTGTTCTTTGATGAAAGCACTTAAAAATTGATTCCCAACAAGAATAATTAGAGGTAACAGAAGAAAGTGCTTCTTATCTCTGCACTCAGTACCTCCCGTGGCTCAAAAGGAAAACAGCCCTGCCTCATATTGATTTAAGATATTAAACCTGATGCCTGAAAATCACTAGGTTTATATGCAAGCTTGTATAGTGCACTCCTCTACAAGCATTTAAGACCGTGTACAGTTAATTATACTTTAATTGCATTTTCTGGAGTATTTGTTAAGGGATTGATTTTATTGGCTACAGATAACCAAAGCGATAAATAAGATAACCATACACTCTGTTTTTATTAATCATTCAACCAATTGAGTGTCTTCCAGTAAATAACCAGTTCCTCTTCCAGACAACAGGGGACTTGTCTATCAAAATACTGCATTAAATATATCAAATTCTTATAAATGAAATCTTATTACACAGCAATTGATTTTATAAGACTTCCAAGTTAGAAATCTACACAAATAAGCTATTAACTGCATGAAAACTTTCCAAAGGATTTTCATGACCTTTTATGGCTTTTCTTTAAATGAAATCCACTTTTTTCACAGAATCACTTCAGAGTCTCTTGTACTGTTTATATGTCTTCCAACACACTGGATTGAAATGGAAATTAACAGTTCATTTCATTATGCCATAAACCCACAAATGAAATGTGATGAAATGCAATGGGGCTGGTGGGAAAGGGGGAGCTGGTAATCTGAGCTTGAGTTTTCTCATTTATTAAAGATAAAAATTGACCAAAATCATCTCTAAGGATACTCCAGTCTTTGATTTTCTATGATTTGGTTATTCAGCATGTGATAAACTAAAACACAAAATAATTCCTATCTACTTTTGAATAATTAATTGCATGATGAGATTAAATTCATTACAAAGGGTTTTAAGGGTAAATCATAATGATAAAAACTACTTTTCTTAAAACTACTTTTCTAAGCCATTATTGTATAACTAAAATGCCTATAATTACATTATTTGAGCAAAATATAAATAATATTCCAGCCTTTCATATCAATAATCTTGATATAAACTAACCTATCTCAACTTTTGGCTCATTTGTGACATTTTAATTTGGGGGGCAAAATAACTTAAAGAATGGTATTAAAAGATAAAAAAATAATTTGAAGATTTTCTTATATGTTTAATACTTTTTGGTTCTTAATTCTAAAAATTGAAGTTCTTTTTAAAGTAAACCACATTTTTGTGGTTTTATTTTATAATTTTAGATCAAAAGGGATGATGAGTTCATGTTATCCCCAGAAAAATCTAGTTTCAAGGTAACAGATGGTAAGTTTAAAAATAATGCACTCTTTTTCAAGCTTTCTATAATAAGCATGTATCAAATATATACTAAAACAAAAACAAAAGAATAGGATGCCATGCAAATAAAATTCACATTCTCCTTTTTTTCAGGACAAAACTTTTCTATTTCTCTCCTTCCTTTTGGCCCATCATTTCTCCATGTTTCTAAAAAGTAACAAATCAACTAAGCAAGGAAGGTAGACAATTGTGATGTGTAGCATCTACATTTTTCTAACATCTTGTAGCAGACTAAATATTTATTAAGCTACAGTTAGGATAAAGTATATATTTTTGTGGGACTTCTCTGGTGGTCCAATGATTGAGAATCCACTCTTCTACTGCAGGCAGCACGGAGTTGATCCCTGGTGAGGAAACTGGTATCCTGCGTGTCACCCAGCATGGCCAAAAAATTCAATAAGTAAAAAAAAATTGTGAGACCCAGAGTAAATATCAAAGACCTAAGATGATGACTGTCCTCTTAGTAACCATTCTATAGTCATCAACAACACTGAACAATGCAAACTATCATCCATTTTTCATGCTAAAAGAATCAAGTTGCTTGAATAGAATTTGTATCCTATTGTGTGAAAATTGTGTAAACCTTAATTATGTTGAATTGGTTCATAGTGCTTTTCAAGTATACTATATCCTTCTACTTTTCTGTATACTCATTCTATTAATTTTATACAGCTTGATATTGAAACTCCAACTAAAATCTTAATTTATCTACTTAAAAAATAATTGTGATGTACAATGGAACTATATGTTCCAAGTCTCCTGTAAATGTACCATATTTTGATAATTTAAAAAATAAAGAGAAAAAGAAAGAGTTCAAGTTCCAAGGAGATATGACCTACATAAGAATGTTTTCAAATCATTCAAATGTTTAGTTGTTATTAGGTTCAATTCTGATATCCTAACAGATGTAAAATTTACCTCATTGCCTACTGAATCAGGAATTCTGTTGGAACATGTTGAAGAATAAAATTAAATGAGGTTTATGTTCTCAAAAAGTAGTTATCAGCCTTTCCTGGTGGTCCAGTTGTTGAGAGTCTGCCTGCCAATACAGGGGTCACAGGTTCAACCCCTGGTCCAGGAGGATGCCACATGCCATAGGCAACTGAGCCCGTGCACTGCAAACTGAGCCTGTGCTCTAGAGCCTTCGAGCTGCAACGACTGAGCTCACATGCCGCTACTACTGAAGCCCAGAGGCCCTAGAGCCCATGCTGTGCAACAAGAGAAGCCACCGCAATGAGGAGAAGCCAGTGCACGGCAACTAGGGAGTATGCCCTGCTTGCCACAACTAGGGAAGGTCCGCACACAGCAACCAAGACCCAGTGCAACCAAGACCCAGCGCAACCAACAATACTAATAATAAAATTAATTAATTAATTTCAAAAAGTTATCAACATCCATGAATTATACAACATATTTAAAATATTATAAATTTTTCCTTTAAAGAACCAACAATATAACAAATACATATACATTCCCTTTATTTCTGTTATTTATGAAAATTAAGATATTCTGAAATTCTATCTAGGGAGATTTTAATGTTTTCAATTCTCAAATCTAACTGTGTACAAGCAGCTCTAGAGGTTAGAGGTTTTCTTTATTTCTACCTTGGTTTTCCAAAATCTATCATTTTGGCTCCCAAGACTTCCAGAATAAAATAAATTTTTTTTTTTCAAATGTGTGCCTCAATATATGCTTGTCTTCAAAAGTTGACAGCTTGACCTTGTTCTTCAGAAAACTGACAGCATCTGGCCAAGACTCTCCTAGTTCAAGGATTTCCTCTAAAACTTCCCTGACAGATGGCAACCAGTTTCTATTTAAATACTCCAAACACAGGCTTCTCCTGTCTTATTTGTGTCCCCTCAAAATTCATTTGCTACAGCCCTAACTCCAATGCGGCTGGATTTGGAGATGGAGCTGCTAAGGAAGTAATTAAGATTAAATGAGGTCAAAGGCGGCCTGATCGGAAAAGGAATCGTGTCCTCACAAGACGAGACACCAGAGCTCATTCTCTCTCCCTCTCCTCCCTCCATGTACTGAGGAAAGACCATGAGAGGACATAGTGAGAAGGCAGCCATCTGCAAACCAGGAAAAGAGATCTCACTAGAAACTCAATCAGCCAGAACCAGACCTAAGAGTTCCAGCCTCCAGCCCTGTGAGAAAACAAATTTCTCTTGTTTAAGCCACCTACGGCATGGAATTTTGTTTTGGCAGCTGACTAATAACACATCATGCTCCACAAGGTGGTTAATTCCACTCGCCAATAATTTGAAGTGTTGGAAATTTCCTATTTTAAGCAGAAACCTGCTTTCTGCAGCTTCCACTCAATAATCCAAACTTCTGGGGCTCCATGAAACAAATTTAATTTATCTTCACAATTAAAAGAAGCGATCACATGAAGAGTTCCCAGTATTTTAACAATCTTCCATATCCTTGGGCTCTTAGACATATTCTAATTTACCAAGACTATCTTTAAAATGTGGAAGCTAGAAATACTCTATAAATATGAGTAATACAGAGGCATGATACTTTGATAAATTAGTCCTACATTTTCCTGAGGAAAAGCTACTTTCTAAAAACCACTAAAAACCCTTAAGAAGGCAACAGTCAATGAGACCACCTGTCTACAAAGAAAAACCTTCTAAAAGGCCCCCTCACTCTGCTGGAAATCTAGTCAGCTGACTCAGAAATCAACAAGATAGAGTTCGAGATCAACTGGTTGGCGACCTGATACTTCAAGCACATCATTGAGAATAATTATTTCTATTTACCTCAAGGTCCCTGTGGACAAAGAATTTATTCATTCCTTCTCACCAGCAAAATTCATCCATTTTTTATCACCTTTCTTATGTCCAAAATGTCTAAATGAGTTTTCTCTTACTCATTCTCTTTTTTCCATAGGGATAAACTAGGTAGCCCAATGCACATCTTTGTAAACTACCTCTACTATATTGGAGAAGGAAATGGCAACCCACTCCAGTATTCTTGCCTGGAGAATCCCATGGACGGAGGAGCCTGGTGGGCTATAGTCCATGGGATCACAAAGAGTTGGACACGACTGAATGACTAACACTCTACTATATTAGAAGAACATATAAGCATAGTCCTGTGGTGTCTGGGGAACTTCTCAGTGAATCCCCTGCGGTCACCATCTTCAGTAACTTTCTGGCTTCTTCCAAAGATCAAAGAGAGGGAGATTTCTGTCCTCAGGTCCTGGACCTTTTGGTTTATGTACTCTCCGACCGATTTTTTTTCTTTTTCTCTAACTTATTCTATTGTGCTTTTCTTCTAAATATGTCACATCTGAATTGTAAAAAAAAATGACTTTGAATACCAACTGCTGTGATCCACAACACAGAGATCAAAAGCACAGATTTACTAATGCCTTTACAGCAATGTGGATGGACGTAGAGATTATCATACTAAGTGAAGTAAGTCAGAGAGAAAGACAAATATCATATGGTATTACTTATATATGGACTCAAAAAAACAGTACAAACGAACTTATTTACAAAACAAAAACAGACTCATAGACAGAAAACAAACTTACAGCTACCGAAAGAGAAGCAAGGAAGGGATGAACTGGGAGTATGGGATTAGCAGATACAAACTGCCACATATAAAATAAATAACAAGGATTTCCTATACAGTACAGGGAACCATACTCAATATCTTATAACAAACTATAATGGAAAAAATTTAAAAGAATATAAATATATACATATATATGTATAACCAAACCACTTTGCTGTACACTTGAAATGAACACAATATTATAAATCAACTATTGCAAAGAGTCAGACATGACTTAGCAACTGCATAACAAACAACAACAATACTTTAATTTTTTTTTTTTAAAGCACAGATTTACTAGAGTATAAGGGAGATAGGGAATACAAACCATATACCTGAGTAAATCACTGGTAAGATCTGAAGAATTCATTAATCTATGTTGTCCTTATTGTCCTTATAGGCCATATTGCTTCTTCCCACACTCCTAAGCCCAAAATAAATTCAACTACAAATTTAATAAATATAAGTATTTTTATTTTTGCATTCTTACAGCCTCTCGAAAAAGTCATTTCTCTCTAGGCCTTTCTCCACTTCCTTGGTCTCCAATCATCATCTTCCTTTTGAGACAAATTAGTCCAATCAGACTACTCCCTCCAGAATTCCTAAGGAGAATGCAGAGAAGATTGAACAGGGGGAAGCAAAGAGAGCAGTCAGCCAGAAAGACACCAGAAAACAAAGTCTAGGTCCTTAGCATTTACCATAAACCCCTTATATCTTAAGGTGTTTACATTCATTATATTCATTAAGATTACCTTAATGAACTTCCTTACAACAACAATAAAAAGCCTAGTGTGATATATTTTAGGAATAGTCAAAACACAGGTCTACCCTAAAGAATGGTTTATCCAGGGGATAGCAAAAGGTAAATTCAGTAGATTAGGGTCTTCACTTGTGAAGATCCTTGAACACTAGCTATATTTTTCCTTCTTTTTTTCCTAATCTTACTTTCATTTTGCCATTGCACAATTGACAAAACTTTAAAAACAAGAGTGCCTATCAGTTGAGACTGAAATAAATTAATTTGCAAGTGTGACTTGAGTACCATAAATAATAATATTTGATTTTATACCTATGTGTAACAGATAACCAAAGGTATTTAAATATCCATCAGTGTGCTGACATAATAAGCAGATGCTCTCTAAACCTTTTCTTTTTTCACACACAAAAAAGATGTACATCTCCCAATCTGATCAGGTATAAGGAAAGGACATTCCCTCTCACCACCTCCTTGCAACATCATAATGGAAGTCCTTGCTAATGCAGTAAGGCAAGAAAAGGAAATAGAAGATACACAAGGGCACACTGGGAAAGAAGACACAAAACTGTCTGTTTGCAGAGACATGATCATCTATGTAGAAATTCCAAAAGGATCAAACAAACAAACTCCTGAAACCAATAAGCAATTATAGCAAGCTTCCATGATACAAGTTAATATATAAAAGCTAATTACTTTCAATATACCAACAATGAACAACTGGAATTTGAAATTAAAAACAATAAAATTTGCATTACATCAAAAATAAAAGAAATACTTAGGTAGTATAAATCTAACAAAACATGTATAAGGTCTATATAAACAATACTCTGATCAATGATCAAGATACTCATCTTCCTGGATAGGAAGACAATACTGTCAAGATGTCGGTTCTTCCCAGCTTGGTCTATTGATCCAATGCAATTCTAAACAGGATCTTAGCAAGTTATTTTATAGATATTGACAAACTGATTCTAAAGTTTGTGTGCAGGGGGAAAAGATCCAGAACAGCCAACATGATATTGAAAGAGAATAACAAAATTGAAGGACTGATCCTACACAACCTCAAGATTTGCAATAAGGTGGCAGTAATCCAGACAGCATAGTATTGGTGAAAGAATACACAAATAGATCAACAGAGCAGAACAGAGTTGACAGAAATAAATTCACATAAATATAACCAACTGATCTTTGACAGAAGAGAAAAGGCAAAACAATGGAACAAAGGTAGTCTCTTCAACAAACGGTGCTGGAATAACTGAATATCCATATGTTAAAAAAAAAAATGAATCTAGACAAAGTCCTTACACTCTTCATTTTAAAGTTAACCAAAAATGGATCACAGGCCTAGACGTAAAATACAAGAACTATAAAGCTAGGAGATAAATTCCTAGCTGACCTTGGGAACAATAACAACAAAGGCATGATCCATGAAAAAATTAATTGATAAGCTGGACTTCATTAAAATTAAAAACATCTGCTCTGCAAAAGACATTGTCAAGAGAAAAAAATATTTGCAAAGGACATAGCTGAAAAAGGACTGTTATCCAAAATATACAAAGAACTCTTAAAACTCAATAATAACAAAACAACCAGATTAAAAAAAGTGCCAAAGCCCTTAACAGACACCTCACCAAAGAAGGTATACAGACAGCAAATAAGCATCTGAAAAGATGGCCCACATTATACATCATCAGTTCAGTTCAGTTCAGTCACTCAGTCATGTCCGACTCTTTGAGACCCCATGGACTGCAGCACATCAGGCCTCCCTGTCCATCACCAACTCCCAGAGTTTACTCAAACTTATGTCCATTGAGTCGATGATGCCATCCAGCCATCTCATCCTCTATTGTCCCCCTCTCCTCCTGCCTTCACTCTTTCCCAGCATCAGGGTCTTTTCAAATGAGTCAGTTCTTCACATCAGGTGGCCCAAAGTATTGGAGTTTCTACTAATGCATAATAACTGGGTCTGCTTTATAAGTATTTTTAAAGCAAAGCATAAGTAGTAAGAAAGTTTAAAGGCATGTGAAAGTGATAGTGTTAGTTGCTCAGTTGTGTCCTACTCTTTGCTACCACAAGAACTGTAGCCCACCAGGTTCCTCTGTCCATGGAATACTCCAGGCAAGAATAATGCCATTTCCTTCTCCAGGGGATTTTCCCAACCCAGGGATTGAACCCAGGTCTCCTGCATTGTAAGCAGATTCCTTACCATCTGAGCCACCAGGGAAGCCCTCTAAGATGTTAAAATGTTCTTTCTTGCATCTAGTTGTATGCTTTTATTTACTTTTTTTTAATTTAGCCATAATTCTTTAATTGAAACATCTTCTTTGACTCTCTCTGAAGTGAGGGCAACTGAAACCTTTTACAAAATAAACTTTCATATTCAGAGAAAAAAAAAAAATAAGCATCTAGTTTTCCAAGATAATTTCAACTAAAAATTCACCTACAATGCAGGAACATTGACCACTAAGGATTGCTAACATGGGAATAAGAGAAAAGCTTGGAAGTAAAAAAGAACACCAAGTGCTAACGACTTATTTTCCAGTCATTCCAGCACCTCATCTCTTTCTACAAGTGCGTGTAGCAATAGCACAAGGGCAATGGAAGCTTGGCAGAGAAGATTCACCTCGGTGTGCCGAGCAGTCATTACTGAAGCTCAGGCTTCCCCGTATCTTTATAGGTTTTATGTGAGAAAGAGTCACTGCTTCCAAGAGCCTCAACCATTGAGGGTCAACAAAAAGGCTGTTGATAATCCAGACTTATGCAGAAAGATATATTAGGGATCAAG
The DNA here is from genome assembly GCF_000754665.1 of Bison bison bison. NCBI lineage: Eukaryota > Metazoa > Chordata > Mammalia > Artiodactyla > Bovidae > Bison > Bison bison. The sequence goes on from NW_011494961.1 coordinate 4,305,880, forward strand.
GAGAGGTGGCAAAATAAATGTGAAACTGGATCAATTAAAAAGGATAAATATTTCCACCAACAATCTAGATGTACAAACCCTTCCATCTTTTGCATCCACAGCCCCTAGACCCTTGAAGATGAATTTCTCTCAAGAGCAAGCAGCTACACTTTCACCAAAGCTACACTGAGATTATTTCTATATGACAATATATTATTATGTGAAAACTTCCTCCTTCTTCGTATTTCTGGTTCTTTCTCTCTTTTTTATGTTATTGGCCACAGCATCAAACTAAGTAAACATTTTCCAGTTCAGCCACATTATCTGCTTTGTCGATTCACGCACATTCAAAGTTGCACTAGAGATGTGGTGGGGGTGGGAGGGTATGTTTTTCTGTGAGAACAAATGAAATACAGTGTCATGAGAATCAGTGAGAACCATCTGGAATATTTTCAGGGAGGACCAAATAAAACCCAATCAAATATGTTCGAGAAGAAAAAGAAGTTCAATGTGGGGTTTTTATCCACTAATTGTAAAGTTTTTAAGTTGCCATTGTTGATACGTATTTATCCTTTGAACGTAAATCATACAAGTATGCCAAATACACTTGTAGGGGCAGTGCTTGTCATAACAAAAGACACAAGCAATCTAAATGTCTATCATTAGGGAGCTAGTTAAATAAATTGGTTTACCCCATACAAAGAATAGATACTATTCAACTAATAAAAAGGAATGCAGTACACCAATATTTCTATGATGTAATGCACATCAAAGAATAAGTGACATTGAAAAATAAGTGAAAATGAGAAGTTTAGCTTTAGTTTATGTATTTTCAATTGTATAGTATGCCAGAGTATACCACAGTATATTTATAAAATATATCAACATAAATGTACCTTCTAAACATAAGCTGAGGGTAAAATGCAAATTACAAAAATACTAACAAGGGACTTTCCCAGTGGTCCAGTGGTTAAGACTCTGCCCTTTCAACACAGAGGGCACAGGTTTGAATCCTAGTCAGGGAACTAAGATCCCACATGCTGTGCAACAGCAGCCAAATAAAAAATAATAATACTTATTAATTACTAATGGTATTATATTTACTAATGGTATTAATACTAATGGTATGATATCATTTATATGAACTTTTAAAACATGAGAGACAATTCCATCTACTGTTAGGGACATATATATATGAAATAAGAGTACAAAGAAATGTATCAGAATGATGTTAGTTACTCACGTGAGTACTAGTGGGGAGGATGTAATTGGGACAAGATATGGGGTTAAACCAACTGAGCAGAAGCACAATCAGATTAAGCCACATGATATTGCCAATGTTCCATCATTTTTCGCCAACAAAAACAGCAATGTCATATATGGTTCAACCTCACATGTAAGTGGTGTTTGACTATGCTAAATATTTTTTTTTTAAGCTGAGAGAAGGATACACATGGGTTCACAAGAACCCATGTCAATCCACCATTATTTAGATCTATGACCCGAAACAAGTTATTTAACCCAATTTCTTCATCTGTAAAATGGGGATAAAAATAAAACATACCTCACAAGAGTACATGAAGATCAAATAATTGAATATGTATTAAGCACTTAAATAGAACCTGGCACATGGGTTAGCACTATTAGATTCAGCTACTGTTTCCAGTGGTTCTGCCTACAATTCAGGTGACGTGGGTTCAATCCCTGGGTCAGTGAAGATCCCCTACAGAAAGAAATGGCAACCCACTCCAGTATTCTTGCCTGGAGAATGCGGGCTACAAAGGAGCCTGGCGGGCTACAGACCATGGGGTCTCAAAGTGTCAGACATGACTTAGCAACTAAACAAGGACGACTGTTATCGAAACACAAGTACATGTGTTGTCAGGTAATGATGCTCTCTACATCTCCACCAGACAAATGTTATTCTCTGTTCTAACAAGAAAGGGAAGGTCCCTAGGTACAACTATCCCCCTACCCACCGAGGTCCAGGTCCTGGCTGAAGAGGCAGATCTCAGTTGGCAGCTCCCTTAGACCATACCCAGCTGTCACCACTGAGGGAACCAGATGCCCAGGACCCAACAGGCCCTCAGACTCCTCAGGCCAACCGATGGCAGGGGCCAGGCCCCACAGACCGTGACCCAGACAGAGGGCTACTGCCATTACTTCACAGAGGTCGGGATCGGGGAGAAGTTCACTGCCACCTCAAGGCCTCAGCCTAATCAGTGGGCAGTCTTGGCAAGGGCTCTGGAGCCCTGCAGGACACAGCCCCCAGCCTGTTCCTGGACCCCCCAGCTCACATGCTGACCTGAGGCCTGCTGAGCTGGAGGGCCCCATGGAGAAACCCAAGATCCACGTCTTACCTCACTCTCTGCCTGAGGACCACGACTCTGCCAACAGTTCGCTGAATGGTCCCACTAAGGGTCATTCATTAACAGTTGGCTGCTTGTGGGAGGGGCCTGGCACCAACCAATGACTGAGCAGGACCACTAACGGTCATTCGTTGACAGTTGGTTGCTTGTGGGAGGGGCACAGTACCAACCAATGGCTGAGTAGGACCAGTAACGATCACTAATGGTCCCACAGTAACCCCTATCTACTAACAGGATGCAGGTGTTGGGGTTCAGCACCCAACAAAGACTATAGTGCTAAGGGCTGTGCTTGGCCATGCTCGGCTGTGCTGTTACACTACTATTATATTCTACAGCTTTTTGTACAGCTGTACGATTTCATGAAAATATTTTTCACTTCTTATTAATGGAAAACTGTCTAAATATAAAAACCAAGGAGACTAGTACAATAAGTCCAAATGTACCAATCACTTTGTTTTAATAATTAGCAAATCATGACCAATATGTTTCATTTCTATCCCCATTCCCAGAAACATACATTAGATTATTTTAAAGGGAATCCTAGATTTCATCCATTAATACTTTATTACATGTCTTTACCAAAAATACCATTATCACACTTTAAGAGTTAAAAATTCCTTAATATTATCAAATATCTACTCATTGCTTCAATTTCCTGGCTTGCCTCATAAGTAAATTTTGTCTTGCAGCATTTATAAGTACACAGCTTGCTGAATTTTTACAAAGTGAACATTCCCATGTAATCAGCCAGTACTTGGAAGAAGAAATAGAATGTTGAATTTTTCTTTTGTGTGTGTGTTTTTTACAATTTTTTTCAAATCAGGATCCAAACTGGGTCACATCTTACAAATGGCTGACAATCTCTTTCACAGTAATTTTACATTTTTAAATTCACATTACAGTGATGAAGGATACGAACCTAATTCTACTTTTGAGACAGTTTAAATGCTTGTCATTATTTCTAAAAGAATATATAAAATACTGTTTGTTACCACTGGCAATGGGAATGGAAGTCAGAAATTTGGCAGTGTAGTTTTTCAAGGCATTACCAACAAACAGCCTTTTTAAAAAGGAAATACCATTGAAAATTCAAAACAGACTCAACTATGGTCATTAAAGAACAGTCAACACCCAGAGTTCCATTCTTCAGCTAACTCAATGTAGAGATTCACTTATGGAATTTAATTGTTTTTTTCAATAATCACAATTATCTACCTGTGCTCCTTGGGTTTCCAGCCCTGAATCAAAATGAAATGAAAGTGTCTTAAGGGTACGCTGTTAATAGAACTTGAAAATCTTTACTCTGAGATATGGTAGCTTTGCAGCCCTTAATGGCATTGTCCTTGACTGGAGATGTACAGCAAATTCATTTCCTGCCAGCCCCTGTGAGGCTAATGGGCCTTCCAACTGCAGAGTTTTCACTGATTTCTAATGACTGGGTGCAGCAGAGGAAGGAGTCTGGGAGCAGGATGCTGTCTTCTGGCAGAGTTCCTGGGAGAAAGAAACCTTGAAAGATGCACTGCAATGAAGACCTTGTTCTGGGAAAACAGAAAGTCAAGCTCTACCATAAATTTTTTATTTTCCTCCATAACTTGACTGTAAGATTACATTCAGGAGAAAGCAAGAAAAGACTGATAAAAATAATTGTGAAAAGGTCTGAAATCAAGATAGATATATTATTTATATAAAACAATCGTGTAGTGTACACCACTCTCTAGGACTTTGAGAAACATGCTGGTGATAAAATCTGAGACTGTCTTTCATACATTCATAAAAGTAAGATAATTATGTGAGTAAATGAGAAGAAAATGAGAAATCTATATACTATTAACTGCATGCTCAATGAGAATAAAGTGACTGATTTTTAAAGAAAATGCAGAATTATAAAAAAATATCACTTACCTACTTCACACTGATATTATAAGATATGTGCAACTATAAAAAATACATCAGAACCTCAGCCAAAAAGTGTTTCCACAGTCCAAGAAGACAGCATTGATATATGGAAGTTGCATATCACACAAACTGAATGACAATGTAGAAAACTTACACAGAAACAGATTTTCATTTCTGACCATGCATGCAGTCTCCAGGCAAGAATACTGGAGTGGGTTGCCATGCCCTCCTCCAGGAGATCTTCCAGGGATCGAACCCATGTCTCTTATGTCTCTTGCATTGGCAGGTGAGTTCTTTACCACTAGCACCACCTGGAAGCCCCTCATTTCTGACCACTTTGATACAAACAGATTTCCCTAGAGGTTCAATCTGATGTAAATAATAGGCAATTTAAGCTAGCTCAGGAAATCAGAAAACAGTGGTAATAATAAAAGGTATAGTCAAAGGAATGGTTTTTCCAGTAGTCATGTATAGATGTGAGAGTTGGACCATAAAGATGACTGAGCACCAAAGAACTGATGTTTTTGAACTATGGTGCTGGAGAAGACTCTTGAAAGAGTTCCTTGGACTGCAAGGAGATCAAACCAGTCAATCCTAAAGGAAATCAACCCTGAATATTCATTGGAAGGACTCATGCTGAAGCTGAAGATCCAATACTTTGGCCACCTGATGCGAAGAGTCAACTCATTGGAAAAGACCTGATGCTGGGAAAGAGTGAAGGCAAAAGGAGGAGGGGGCAGCAGAGGATGAGATGGTTAGATAGCATCACTGACTCAATTGAATCTGAACAAGCTCCGGGAGACAGTGAAGAATAGGGAAGCCTTGCATGCTGCAGTCCATGGAGTTGTAAAGAGTCAGACAAGACTTAGTGACTAAACAACAACAACAACCAAGTGCTGCCTGGAAAAGGTGATGTTTAGAAGTCGGAAGGTATTATGGAATTCAATTTCCCCATTCAAAAAAAAAATAGCAAAGCAACAAATTGCCATTCCTGGCAATGGTGTGTGGAATGTTTATCTGACAGTCAAGTCACTCTCTCATGTCCCCACCCTCCCAAACACACACACGAATAATATAGCCAGGCACTCTTGTTGTAGCCTGCCATCAATTCTCAAAGATTTGGTTCCATGACAGCTCTTGCAAAGGGGTAGTAAGCAAGGAGTTCACCTTTGAGAGGAAGTAGACAAGATGACCCTCTCAAGGCAAGGAACTACATGTTCTATATGTTCATCTTCTCAGTTGTTGGCACCACCAGGTCTCACTGTATCCTCCACAGATGTTTGTTTGACATGGAAGTTGGTTGGAAGTCATAATATTTCAGGATTTGTGTTCAGCCAGACCTTGAAGTAGCAGGGTGCTGATAAAATTTAACTTCTATATATTCATGGAACAATGTATCCTTTTAAAAGAACTTTAATATACATAGCTGATTTCTTCTTTACCACAGTTTTAAAGGAAGCTAGAATAATTATTATCCTGATTAACAAAAGCTGACTAAGACTACACGGAACTTCACTGAAGACACCAAGATAGGTAACAAAAATGGGCCTCAAACTCTGGTATACTATATCCAGTGTGCTCTTCTCCATACCTCATCTGTTGAGCTATCCAGTTACAACCACCACAGAAATGGAAAGCACCAATGACAGCCACCATGATCATCTCTTCAAGGTCTCAGTTATTATCAGCAGGATCCTGGTCCTGTTTGTGGCCAACACAAAGATCAACTGTCTTGACAATCCCAGAATCAGCTGTGGCCCCAGGACCAGCAAAGTCTTAGTTTTTACTACATTCTGATGAGAATTGGGGATTGGGAATATTCATCTGGAAGTAATAAGCAAGATGAGAAGTGACTTGAAGCAGGAAGAACCATGAAAATAGCCCTAGAATAAGAGACTCTCTTAAGTAATATAAGGGGCTTCCCAGGTGGCACTAGTGGTAAAGAACCTGCCTACCAATGCAGGAGATGTAAGAGACATGGGTTCAATCCCTGGTCAGGAAGGTCCTCTGGAAGCATGGCAACCTACTCCGGCATTTTTGCCTGGGAAATCCCATGAACAGAGGAGCCTGGAAGGCTACAGTTCCTGGGGTCGCAGAGTCAGGCGTGACTGAAGTGACTTAGCACACACATAAACAATATGAAAGGAAAAGAAATATGGATCAATAGCTGAGCCTTAGATAGATGATAGGCAGGTAGGTATATATCTAAGAGATATCAGATACATACATATAAATTATAATTTCGCTAAAGCTGAAATTCCAGCACTTTGGTCACCTCATGCAAAGAGTTGATTCATTGGAAAAGACTGATGCTGGGAGGGATTGGGGGCAGGAGGAGAAGGGGACGACAGAGGATGAGATGGCTGGATGGCATCACTGACTCGATGGACGTGAGTCTGGGTGAACTCCGGGAGTTGGCGATGGACAGGGAGGCCTGGCGTGCTGTGATTCATGGGGTCACAAAGAGTCGGACACGACTGAGCGACTGAACTGAACTGAACTGAACTGAATCCTGAAATATATATCTTTACACACATAACATTTGTGAAATAGGGATGTATTTATATAACACATATTTAACACAATGGTATTATTTTCCCAACACTAGAGAAGGGAAGAAATATATATGTAATTTCTACTGCCTAATTTCTTTCCTTTAATTCAGAACTGTAGATCAGAGACTAGTGGATTAATAAACTAAATTTGATTATCATTTATAGTCTTCTCATATCTTTGCCTCACTACATTGGATCTCTTGGAGAGCAGAGGCCTCATTTTACTTACCTCTATAATTTCCCATATCTAATATTTGTCAATACACAGAGTTTAATAAATGTTTGCTACTGGGTATTGTTAAAAGTTACACACATACAATTAGCAAAAAAAAAAAAAAAATGTCTCAAACAGGTGATTCATGTCTAACAAAATGAGAGAAATTGAGAAAATTAACACTGTTGCTCATATTTAAGCACTAGACATATCTATTAGACTCAGATGAGATATCACCTAAATATCTAAAGAGCAAAGAGAATGTTGCCAAAAGTTAATTTCTGATTATATTTTTGTAGAAATTCTCTATCATACAAAGAAGAGTATTAATCTTTACCTCACTATATTTTGATTAGAATAAACTTTAAAAGGGCTTCCCTGATGGCTCAGATGGGTGATGAATCCAAATGCAACGTAGGAGACCCAGGTTCAATCCCAGGATCGGGAAGATCCTCAGGACAAAGGAATGGCAACCCACTCTAGTATTCTTGCCTGGAGAATCCATGGACAGAGGAGCCTGGCAAGGTACAGTCCATGGGGTCACAAAGAGTTGGACACAACTGAGTGATCAACACACACACACTTGAAAAGGATACAACTTGATGCAGTAGTTACATTATGATATAACCATAGAGTAGAATGCAGGGCTGCCAATAAAAAAATGAAGTTTCCAAAAGATACTTAATGACCATATTATAATACTTAGTAAAAGAAAAAAAGCATGATATAAAATTTAATTATTTAATTTAAAATTTATAAATATTGATGGAGTTCAGAACATGCTATCCCCAAAATATGGCTCCTTGACATAATATTTCAAGGCAAATGACAGATATGGAAAGGACTCTCTGACCTCCCCCATCTTCCCTGAAACAAGTCATAAGACCTGCATGTGAGAGATGCCCTCCTTATACCTGGAAGAAATCTCTGAAGGCATAGGGGCACCAAGTCGAAGCCCAGTGAATAGGCCTTGTTAAGTTTCCCCCAGTTTACTACCTTTAGCTCAAACTTTTCTGCCCATGACTGTCCATTCTTCATCAAATCTAGTATAAAACCTAATAGTTAAACTCAGGTTTAACTATTTCTTCAGGTCTTCATTTCCTTATGAAGGTTCCCATGTCACATAAAACTAAAATAAATGTGGTTGCTTTCCTCTAGTTAATTTGTCTTCTGTCGGTCTAATTTATAGGGCCCCAGCCAGAGAACCTAAGAGTGTAGTAAAAATAAAAAATAAAACAGGCTTCCCTGGTGGCTCAGTGGTAAAGAATCCATCTGCCAACGCAGGAGAGACAGGTTTGATCCCTGACCTGGAAAGATCCCACATGCTGTGCAGCAACCAAGCCCATGCGCCACAATTATCGAGCCTGTGCTCGAGAGCCCAGGAGCTGCAACCACGAAGCCCTCACGCCCTAGGGCCAGTGCTCCACAAGAAAAGCCACTGCAATGACAAGCCCGTACTCCGCTAAGAAGAGCAGCTCCCTCTGGACGCAACCAGAGAAAAAGCCCATTAGTAAAGAAGACCCAGAACAGCCAAAAATAAATAAGTAAATAAATAATTTTTTTTTAATTTTCTTCCCCTACGATATATATGAGACTAGAAAGAAATATACCTAAATCTTCATAGTGGTTATTTCTCAAATATGAAACTACAGATATTTGTTAAACTAATTTCTAAAATTTTTCATATTTTTATCAGCAGGGCTTTTTAGAAATTTGACTTAACAAGCAAGTTCCCCACAACGTGATTCTGCCCATTTGAGTCTTCTACGTGCATACTGCTGGCCAGCTGTAGCTCACCCTTCAGAGCAAAACTGTGTATGGAAACGACTCAACCCAATTACAAGAACACACCACACCAACATTTACAGAGTCATTGTTGCCCGTATTATTTTTATCTTCCTCTAATAAGAAAAATTAAAATCCACTTCAATTTTTAGAAACAACTCGCATGAAATCCCTGATTATAAACTTGATCTGACTTTTTTATCCAGGAATGGGTTAAGCTGCTCAGTTAATGAGGGTACTAGCTCCTGACACTTGCACAAAATGGATGAAGCCCAAACAAAAGCCATTCAGGAGTTAAACAGTGAAAGCGATTTCCCGAGAAAGACCAGACTTCTGGGGTTCAGAGCATCAGTTATCTTTGTGCCCACCCATGGCTCATTTCTCACACCTCCATGAGAGCTCCCTTTTTCTTACAGGTACACGGTAGCTATTTACTTATCCAATAACATTTGCCCTTAAGGGGATGATGGTGACCTTAATTCATTTCTGTCTCTTCTACTACTTAGCCTACTTTGAAAGCACTGTGCTGCGCTCTGAATGTTTGTGTCCTCCCAAAATTCGTATTTTGAAATTCTAATACCTAATGGTATATAGCATTAGGAGGCAGAGCCTTTGGAAGGTGATTCGGTCATAAGGGTAGACTCTTCATAAATGGATCAGTGCTCTTATACAAAGGCCCACAGACCTCCCCAGCCCCTGAGGCCACATGAGAATACAATGATAAACTGGCAGCGGGAAAGGAGATCCTCAGCCAACTGTGCTGACATCCTGATCGTGGACTTCCCAACCTCCAGAACTGCGAGAATTAAACTGCTTTTGTTGACAAGGTACTTGGTCTGTGGTATTTTGTTACAGCAGTGAACAAACTAAGACTCACTCAATAAACACTAACAGAGTGGAAATACACATTGTATCAATCACCACTCAAAGGTTAAAGCAACCCAACCTGTGTCTCTGACACAATCTGAATGCTTGAATGGGTGTCTTCTAGTTTCTCCAGAGCAGGGGCTGTCACAGCTGGGTGATGGTGAAAAAAGAGAGCTGAGGGTGGATTTTGCAGAGTGCCCAGTTTAAGAAGGAAATAAAGGAAGAGGAGCTAGGGAGGGACACTTATACATATGTTCTAGAGTTTTCCTCACATTGTAATAAAAATAGTTGTACATTCAGTATGTACATTTCTTTCCCAAAAAGTAGATTCCCAAAATATTATCTAGACAGAAACAGGGAAAAGCAATATGTGATTATTTTTTTAGTAAAGGACTAAAGAAAGGAGCATAGAGGGAAAGTTTTACTATAACAGTGTTCCAGTATGTTCCTCTTTCTATTATTTTCTTAATGCCAATATAGGTTATCTGATTACAGCAATATATACCAGTTTTATGGGTTTTAAAAAAAACAGTTTTCTGTATTTTTTAAAAAACCTAATACATTGTTTTAAAATTAAAATAAAATACAGATTGTAAGGGCTCATTCTGAAGGTTCTCAGCCGGTAAATCTACAGTAGGAATCTGCACCTTTTTCCAATCTTCCCACAGGATTCTGGTAAACCCCCCGGGCACATGCTCCCCAAGCCTCCTGGCTCTGGTGGTTAAAAGTGTGGGGCAACTTCTGTTAAAAGTATAACAGAAAGATTTGTCTGATGGTGCAGTGGATGAGAATTCGCCTGCCAGTGCAGAGAACATGGATTCAGTCCCTGGTCCGGGAAGATCCCACATGCCACGGAGCAACTGAGCCCATGCACCACAGCTGCTGAACCCGTGCTCTAGGGCCCGTGACCCACAGCTACTGAAGCCCATGAGCCTAGAGCCCGTCCTCCGCAGGAGAAGCCACGGCCTGAGGAGCTCGAGCACCACAGTGAAGAGCAGCCCAGCTCACCACAGCTAGAGAAAAGCCCGCACAGCAGCCAAGACCCAGCACAGCCAACAGTAAATAATTTAAATAAATAAAGTGTATCTTTATATTTTAAAAAAGTGTTACAGAAGGGGAATTCTCTGGCAGTCCAGTGGTGAGTACTCTGAGTTTTCACTGCCAAGGGCCCAGGTTCACTCCCTGGTCAGGGAACTATGATACCATGAGCTGCCAGGTGTGGCCAAAAAAAAAAAAAAAGTGTAACAGAAGAAGAAAGCAACTTCACCAGCAGATAATAAAATGGACTTGAAGGTGTAACCTGGCGACAAAATCAGTCAAACAAAGGACACCAAACAGACTATACAGCAAAGGTCTTGGCCTCTCCCTCTTGAACACACACTTCTTCCCTGAGGTTATGCTGTACTATTCAGTGAGGCTGCATTTGCCTTCACTGTCTTCTTTGCCC
>NW_011494961.1:4317091-4322822 GCF_000754665.1 Bison bison bison
TGCAGTGGGGTGCCATTGCCTTCTCCCAGATCTACTAAATGGGAAATCCTGGGATAGGACTTAGAAAAGTGCATTTTAAAAAAGTCCTCCAGGTGATCCAGATGTACATGAATCTGAGAACTGCCAGTGTAAAGGAAAAGCAATGGGACTTTCCTGGAGGTCCAGTGGTTAAGACTTCACTTTTCACTGCAGCGGCTGTGGGTTCATCCTTGATAGGGAAACTAAGATCCCACATTCTTCATGGCAAAAAAAAACAAACAGAATACAGAAGCAATATTGTAACAAATTCAATAAAGACTTTAAAAATGGTCCACGTCACAAAAAAAAAAAAAAAAGTGTAACAGAAGAAGAAAGCAACTTCACCAGCAGATAATAAAATGGACTTGAAGGTGTAACCTGGCGACAAAATCAGTCAAACAAAGGACACCAAACAGACTATACAGCAAAGGTCTTGGCCTCTCCCTCTTGAACACACACTTCTTCCCTGAGGTTATGCTGTACTATTCAGTGAGGCTGCATTTGCCTTCACTGTCTTCTTTGCCCCGCAAAACAGTCTTTTATATTCTTTTAAGCCAGATTTAGGAGAATAAAATACTACCTAGCCAAACGGGGAGGGAAATACAGGAATGATACACCAGAGAGGGGACGGCGCTCCCAACACTGTCACTTCACCTCAGTAGGATCCCCCATACTCACACCTGAGCTCAAGCTATAGGAGTCCTTAGTAACTGTGCTGAGGAGTTGGGACGTTATTCTGAAATAAAGACCTTTCAAAGTGCAATTACATGACCATCAGCATCAACCCGGTACTGGGAACCTGTTAGAAAACGCAGTTCTTAGACCTCAACCTAGATCTGCTGCTGCTAAGTCACTTCAGTCATGTCCGATTCTGTGCAACCCCATAGACGGCAGCCCACCAGGCTCCCCCGTCCCTGGGATTCTCCAGGCAAGAACACTGGAGTGGGTTGCCATTTCCTTCTCCAATGCATGAAAGTGAAAAGAGTCGCTCAGTCGTGTCCGACCCTCAGCGACCCCACGGACCGCAGCCTTTCAGGCTTCTCCATCCATGGGATTTTCCAGGCAGGAGTACTGGAGTGGGGTGCCATTGCCTTCTCCCAGATCTACTAAATGGGAAATCCTGGGGTAGGACTTAGAAAAGTGCATTTTTAAAAAGTCCTCCAGGTGGTCCAGATGTACATGAATCTGAGAACTGCCAGTGTAAAGGAAAAGCAATGGGACTTTCCTGGAGGTCCAGTGGTTAAGACTTCACTTTTCACTGCAGCGGCTGTGGGTTCATCCTTGATAGGGAAACTAAGATCCCACATTCTTCAAGAAAAAAAAAAAAAAAAAAAGAAAAGTAGTGATTGCTGGTTTAAATAATGTACTTAAATCTGTTAGGAAGATAACTCTGAGAGTATAAATCAAAGCCCAAGGAAACACAAGAAATCAAACATTTCTATTGTACCTGGAGTGTATCCAGTAACAGGGACTTTACAACAGGTTGATGTCTTGTTTGGACTGAAAGCCAGTTAGGCTGTCTCTGTCCAAACTCCCAGAGAGCCCCTAGTGCAGGTCTCCCACCAAGGGTCCCCTCAAGCTGCCCGTGCCTGCGACCTTCTGCTGCCTCTGCTGGGCCAGCGTGTCACTGCCTGCTCATTATCTCATGTCCTTCTCGCACACTGACCTTTGAGCCCCCCAGTCCCTCTCTAACGGCCAGAACGGACTTGCATGGACCTCAGCAGAGCACACTGAGACACTGTAGATTCTGCTGGGCCAGTATACCTTTAGAATCTTTGCCACAAAGCTCTAGAGCTTCTCAGATCAGCGAGGTAAGTCGGCAACAGGCTCTCTGGAATGGAATCCCTCTCCATCCCTTGTGTCCCAGGGCCATAAACAAAAAGAAGACACTTGCTAACTTCCACCATGATGGTCCTGAGGTCACAGTGCTCCCCAAACACCTCCTCACTCTGTCCTTGTGGTGGAAATATTCCTACATCCCACCTAGCTTTTTTGGCCACAAGAGATTCTAGACTTTCTTTTAGAAATGTGGAGCATGTGGTACCAGCTGCTGCTCCTGTAGAAAATCTGGCAATTTAAGGCTCTGAAAGGCATCACCAGAGGCATGCCCACCAGGAGACACCACAGAGAGACACTGGCATCCCAACCAAGGCCTGTTTTAGTGACCTTCTGTGACCCCAGCGTTAGAGGCCTCCAGAATCTATTTCCAATGTTGATGCATCCAGTTCTCTGCTGATGAGTGTTCTATGGGGAACTGGAATCTTCATGACCATTAGCTACTGTTAAAACTGCTCTCCTCCCATGTAACCAGTGACATTACTGATGAATAAAGCGTGAGTCCTTGGGATGCTTTCTGATACCCTGTCTGTAAGCGAGCAGGACCCTTTGGGCCCTGCCCAGGACGGACCTCTCCTCCATATCCTCTGCTTTAGCTTCTCTTCCAAGTACCCAGATAATGGTATCTCATGCATATTTCCTGAGTTTTTCCGATGTTAAAAACCACCACCAGTTGGAATGAATTAACTGTTTGATGATCATGAGCATGTAGCCCCCAGACCCACTGGTGCCTAAGGACTGATCATTTTAACCACCCTGTTACCTCAGTATCAACCAACTGGAGAACTATGCACATGTTGATCACATACCCTGTGAACCAACTCCCTTACCTGGCCATCATAATGCTTTGCTAAAACCCTTGGGGGGGTTCAGAGTTTTGGGAGGCATGAGCCACCCATCTCCTTGCCTGGCCCTACAATAAACCTTTCTCTTCTCCAGACTCCAAGGTTTTGGTACTGGCTGGCCTCATGGTGTGTCAGGCACACAAACTTGCATTCAGTAACATACCCGAAGTTGGATGAACAAACAGCACAGAATCCACAGCAGGCTCACCCACGCTGTACGTCTACACTCCCTGAAGCTCCTCTAGGCACAGGCCTAGGAGGCTAAAACATCTCTGGGGCTGTAGGTCAGAACTTCCAGAAAAGGGAAACCAAACTGATGGCAATCTACAGGGTTCTTAGAGAAACTGAATCAGTTTTGTTGTGATTTGATACAGAACTTGATAAAATGGGGTAGGGGTGGGGGAACCGTACCAATACTATTAGAATAATTTAGGAGAGTGATGGTTAAGGTCTTAAATCAACTAGTATTAGTGGGCACTGATGAAGACAAAGGAAGAATAAAGAAGACGTGATTAAAACTCTTAAGAGGAAAACACAGGCAGGGCACTTTTTGATATAAATCGCAGCAATACCTTTTTGGAACCACCTTCTAGAGTAATGAAAATAAAAACAAAAGCAAATGGGACCTAATTACACTTACGAGCTTTTGCACAGCAAAGGAAACCCATAAACAAAATGAAAAGATAACCCACAGAATGGAAGAAAATATCTGCAAACAAAGCAACCAACAAGGGATTAATCTCCAAAATATATGAACAGCCCATGTAGCTCCTTATTAAAAGAAAAAAAAAATCAAAAAATGGAAAGATCTAAGTAGGCATTTCTTCAAAGAAGACATGCAGATGGCCAAAAAGCACATGAAAAGATGCTCAGTTTATTAGAGAAATAATACAATGAGATATCACCACACACCGTCAGAATGGCCATCATCACAAAGTCTGAAAGTGAAAAGTGAAAGTGAAGTCGCTCAGTCGTGTCCAAGTCTTTGCGACCCCATGGACTGTGGCCCACCAGGCTCCTCTGTCCATGGGATTCTCCAGGCAAGAATACTGGAGTGGGTTGCCATTTCCTTCTCCAGCATCACGAAGTCTACAAACAGTAAATGCTGGGGAGGGTGTGGAGAAAAGGGAACTTCCTACTCTGTTGGTACAACTACTAGGGAGAACAGTATGGAAGTTCCTTGAAAAACTAAAAGTAGAACCACCATATGACCCAGCAATCCCACTCCTGGGCATATACCTGGAAAAAAGCATAATTAGAAAATGAACACTCCAGTGTTCATTGCAGCACTATTTGTAACTGCCAAGATTTGGAAGGAACCCAACTCTCTATCAACAGAGGAATGTATAAAGAAGATGTGGTGCATATATAAACACAATGGCATATTACTCAGCCATAAAAAAGAATGAAATAATGTCATTTGCAGCAACGTGGATGAACCTAGAGATTCTCATACCAACTGAAGTAAGTCAAAGACAAATATCACATGATATCACTTATATGCGGAATCTTTTTTTTTAAAAAGGACACAAATGAACTTATTTACAAAACAGAAACAGACTCATAGACTTTGAAGACAGGCTTATGGTTACTAAAGGGGAAACGTGGAAGGGAGGGATAAATTAAGAGTTTGGGTACATTAACATGTACACGCTACTATATATAAGATAGATAATCAATAACAACCAACTGTATAGCACAGGGAACTCTACTCAATATTCTATAATAATCTATATGGAAAAAGAATCTGAAAAAGAACAGATACATGTATATGTATAACTAAATTGCTGTGCTATATGCCTGAAAGTAACACATTGTAAATCAACTATACTCTAATACAAAATAAAAAATAAGTTTTAAAAAAAAAGGAGACATGATCAACAAACTGCATGAAAAGTAAGAGAAAGAGAAAAACCAAGGTTAACTCTGAGTTAAACTTAGACAAGTACAGTAAATTGATTCCATTAATGGCCCCAATTAAATGGACTCCAATATCTATAGCCTTTACCCTATACTTAGATCCTGCCTACTCTAACTCCAGGTGGGGCTATGTGACATAGCTTTCACCAACAGGACAATAGCAGGCTCGGAGCAAAAAGTGACTTGAACAAGCTTTAGGAATTTCCACCTTTTTTTGCTCCTCTTTGATCACTAGGAGCACATTCTCCAAGCATGTTCAGGCCAGCCTACAGGGACGTGAGAAACATCTACACGAGAGACACATGAAAAAGAGCCCAGTTATCCAACTAAGGTCATCTTAGACCAGCCTATGGCCAGCTGCACCCCCAAACATGTGAAAGCCTATCCAGGCTCAGCAGAACCATGCAACCAAGGGGCAGCTGACCTCACTTTACATGCTGGAAACCAGCTGAGACCTATGAGCCATAATAGTGAATGTATTTTAATGTTAGACAGCATTGTTGCAGCAACAGGTATCGAGATACTAAGGAACCCAATGGTCCTCTTTTTAGAGAATCTGAAACAGGAGCAGAGCATGCAAGTACAGAAAGATAAATTCAGGTCTAGACATCACGAGTTTGAGATCACTATAAGACGTCCAGGTAAAAACAACTAAAAGTAACATGGAAACAGAAGTCTAGAACCCAGATAAAATTTTGAGCTGGTGACATAATTTGCACTGTCAGCATAAAACTGATTCCAGAGAGAACAAAGAGTAAGTCTTTTTTAAACAGCAAAATAAGAAATTTGGGGAACATCATTTAAAAGGTGGCTTCCCAGGTGGCACTAGTGGTAAGGAACCCATCTGCCAATGCAGGAGACCTAAGAGATGCTGGCTCAATCCCTGGATCAGGAAGATCCCCTGCAGGCAGGCACTCCCGATGAGGGACTTCCTGGTGGCCCAGTGGTTAAGAATCTGCCTGCCAACGCAGGGACATAGGTTCAATCCCTGGGTGCAGGAAGACTGCACACAGGGCAACTAAGCCCAGGCACCACGACTAACGAGCCCACGTGCCCTAGACCCTGCGCTCCGCAACAAGAGAAGCCACTGCGCTAAGAAGCCTACGCACCGA
>NW_011494961.1:4322922-4329962 GCF_000754665.1 Bison bison bison
CCCCCCGCTCCCATAACTAGAGACAGCCCACATACAACAACGAAGACCCAGAGCCGCCAAAAATAGATAAATAAAAAAGAAGACTGTAAAAGATTTGTTTAAAAAAAAAGACTTCAGTTCTTTTTGGGAATTCCCTGGGAGTATAGTGGTTAGGGAAGATCCCCTGGATGGCACAGCAACCCACTCCAGTATTCTTGCCTGGAGAATCCCATGGACAGAAGAGCCTGGTGGGCTACGGTCCCAGGGATCGCAGAGTTGGACATGACTGAAGAGACTTGGCACGCGCATACAGGAGTTAGGACTCTAGGCTCTCACTGCCAAGGACCTGGGTTCAATCCCTAGTTGGGGAACTAAGATTTCACAAGCTATGCAGCATGGCTGGAAATAAATTTAAAAAAAAAAAAAAACCTTCAGTTCTATTTGGAGTATTCCTTTAGTTTCTAGTTTTGTGGTAAGACAGGAATAATGCTTTACATTGTAAGATATCTAAAATACACAAATAATGTTTAACATTTGGTATTATACAATTACATTAAAATTACACTGTATAATTACATTTTAAAAATCTGTGCCCAGTTCAGATAATGATGATGGTGACTGAGTATCTGATTAGTGTTCTGTACCATGTGATGGGTTTGAGCAATGGAAATGTATGCTGTTTTGCTGTTTGTTTGTTCCTGTTCAGCATCCATCCCCTCTTCTTTTGATAAAAGTGTCTGGTGCTGATGGGCTAACTTCAGTGCCTGCCTTGAGTAAGGAAAAGAATGAATCATGCCTGACCCATCAATGTTACCCATCTCCTCTGGCCACAGTGATTGGTTTAGACACAAGCATGTGTGAGTATCTGTGTTCAGTTGCAAACAACTCTTTTATGGTCCTATGGACTGTAGCCCACCAAGCTCCTCTGTCCATGGATTCTCCAGGCAAGGCTACTAGAGTGGGTTGCCATTTCCTACTCCAGGGGATCTTCCCGCCCCAGAGACTGAACCCGACTGGGTCCCGAGTCTCTTGTGTCTCCTGCACTGGCAGGTGGATTCTTTACCACTGCTCCACCTGAGAAGTCCTTATGTACAAGCTGGTGATGCAAAGGACTCTAGTAAGATTAAAGTGTGGGTTGGAACTGTTAGGAAAAGGAAATCCTTCCTTCTCCTGAACTTCAAGGTAAAGGATATAATCCTTGAGCTGCTGGGCACTCTCTTGAGGAAAGAACCCATGAGAAAGTGAAGCCAATATTCAGAGTAGAAAGTCAAAAGTTAAAGGAAATCAAGTACCACTAATACAACTTAAACCCATGGATCTAGCAATTCTGAAGTTGAGAGTCCTGGAACTTTTCTATTACATAATGCTGTGAAAACTGGGTTTTTCTCACTTGTAACTAAAGGAATTCTAACAAAATAGTTTCATATAATGTGTGTGTATGTGTGTGTGTGTGTCAAAAGTTTGCTTTAAAAGGACAAATTCCAAAATTTATTCACTCAACAAATATTTATGGAGCACCTACTATGTGCTGGTGTATCAATCAAAAGTAAAAGTAAATTATCCAAGGTCACCCACATGGTGTTTTCAACACTGACACTATAATAACTTTAGGCAAGGTAATTCTTAGTTGGTCAGGATTACTCCAAGTAGGGAAGAACATTTATCATCCCTGGTCTGTGATCAACATAGATGCTAGTAAGTCCTCACTGTGACACCTGGAATTGTCACACATTTCCAGAAGCTCCCCTAGAGGGCAGTGTGTGTGCTGGTCACTCAGTCGTGTCCCAACTCTGCAACTGTGTAGCCCAGAAGGCTCCTCTGTGAGTGGCTTGTCATTCCCTTCTCCAGGGGATCTTCCAGACCCAGGGATCAAACCGGGGTCTATCGTATTGCAGGCGGAGTCTTTACCATCTGAGCCACCAGGGACACAAGGGATTGAGAATTACTGAACTGGGGAGGTGGAGCTGGGGGGTGGATGACCCTGATTCTGACATCATAGAACTAAGAATTTTAAAGCTGTCAGGCATAGCCAATATAAAGGACATGTCAGAAGTACCCATCAGGAAAAAAAATAGTGGGAAAAGTTTGTTCAACAAGTCAGAACAAAACGATACCTACTATTAGAAGGTAAAAGGCAAATAAGGGTTTCAATGAATAAAAAGAGATTTTACAAAATAGCAAATGATTAAGGACAAAAAGAAAAGAAATGTTTGAGGTTACCAGTAGCCAGGAGTAAGATAAACCAAGTTATTAGTGAAATAGAGCTTCAATGTGACAAATTCAAAAGGGAGCCATTCTGCAGAGAATTAGTCCTCCCTCTCAGCAAGACAACGGAGAAGGCAATGGCACCCCACTCCAGTACTCTGGCCTGGAAAATCCCATGGATGGAGGAGCCTGGTAGGCTGCAGTCCATGGGGTCGCTTATAGTCGGACACGACTGAGCGACTTCACTTTCACTTTTCACTTTCATGCATTGGAGAAAGAAATGGCAATCCACTCCAGTGTTCTTGCCTGGAGAATCCCCGGGATGGGGGAGCCTGGTGGGCTGCCATCTATGGGGTCGCACAGAGTCAGACATGACTGAAGCGACTTAGCAGCAGCAGCAGCAGCTCAGCAAGACAAAGGTAAAAAAGCAGCTGGGCAGTGAGAACTATCCTAGGTTAAGAGACCTAAGAAACAAAACAACCTAACACGATACGCTGACCTTGCTTGGGTCCTGATTTTAACAAATAAGAGGTAAAAGACATTTGCGGAACAACTGGAAAAATTTGAACATAGACTGAATCTTAGATGATATTAAGAAGTTGTCAGTTGTGACTGATGAAGCAAATATGGTAGGATCTTAATAGCTGTTAAAGCTAGTACACTGTGTTAGAGACTCATTTAGCATTTTAATTATCTCTTTAACTGCTTTTTAATTATCTTGTTAAAATGCTGCTGGATATATAGATTTGCACTAGCCTGTTCTACTTTTCTTTATATTAGAAAATTTTTTCTAATAAAATGTCAATTAAAAAATGAGACCTTTATCAGTGAACTGAAGAAATAATACATACGCATCCTTTCTAGTTTTCTATAGCCTATCCTACATAGTTTCTATATAATGATGCTATTTAAAGATTAGTATAAACAACTTCTAATTTTTTAATAAACGTTTAATTTAAAAAAATACACTGAAGCGTATGAACTGTGCTATAATATTTTGGTCTCCCCACTCCTTTTTATCTTAAGGCTAAAGAAAATTTAGAGAAACAGCTTAACCTACACACTTAGAACATCATTTCAAGACTACTTGAATCTAAAATATGGGCAAGTTGCTTAATATCTCAACACTCAACTTCTTCATCAGTAAAACAGATATAATAATCATATGTTGATGAGATCAAATGAATTAATATTTGTGAAGTGCTTGGAACAATACCTGGCACATATTAAGCTGTATATAAATTCTTTTTTAAAAAGACCATTTCAGTTTAATAAGTGACAGTTTGGAAGAAAAAGGCAAACTCTTCATGATATATCCTAAAATAATGGTTCTAAATTATAACTGAGGATTTCCCTGGTGGCTAGATGGTAAAGTGTCTGCCTACAATGTGGGAGACAGGGGTTCAATCCCTGGGTCAGGAAGATCTCCTGGAGAAGGAAATGGCAACCCCCTCCAGGCAAGAATTTTCTTGCCTGGAAAATTCCATGGATGGAGGAGTCTGGTAGCCTACAGTCCATTGGGTTGCAAAGAGTCGGATAATTATAACTGTACATTAAATCAAACCAGGTACTGGAGAGTATTTTAAACTTCTTTGTAGGCTCTATTGTAGACAAATTAAATCACGAAATTTGGGAATAGAAACCAGGCATCAGTAGTTTTTAAAGCTTCTCAGGTCCTGTGAGCAGCCAAGCTGAAAACCACTGACCCAAATTTTACTTTGCATGTGTGAAGGTGGTGGTTTCACATCCTGTCTCAGTGATGCCCTATCAAATTCCTGATACCAGCCAGCAGCTTGGAATTTATACTGGCTTGAGTCAAGAAAGGATTTTTTAATAGCTCCAATCCTATATGTCACCATTTAGCTACTCTTTCTTTTAGGGCCATTCACACTTTACCATCCAGTTCTGGAATCTGAGATAAACTGAGTGGGTATCAATATCTGCATTACTATAAGAAGAAAATGGAATGTGAATATATAAAAGATCTTCATAACTGAAGAAGTTTCTGATCCAGATAAGAATTCAATGTCATGATTTATTATCATCCCATTTTATAGACATGGCTCAAAGACATTAAGGACTTGACCAAGCTTGTTGTTGTTCAGTCACTAAGTTGTATCCAACTCTTTATGACCCCATGGATTGCAGCATGCCAGGCTCCTCAGTACTCCACTAGCTCCAAGAGTTTGCTCAAATTCAAGTCCATTGAGTTGGTGATGTTATTCAACCATCTCACCCTCTGCCTCCCCCTCTTCCTGTTGCCTTCAATCTTTCTCAGCATCAGGATCTTTTCTAATGAGTTCTCTCTTCACATCAGGTGGCCAAGTATTGGAGCTTCAACTTCAGTCCTTCCAGTGAATATTCAAGGGCTGATTTCCCTTAGGATTGGCTGGTTTGCTCTCCTTGCAATCAAAGGGACTCGAAAGAGTCTTTTTCAGCACCACAGTTTGAAAGCATCAATTCTTTGGCGTTCAACCTTCCTTCATGGCCCAACTCTCACATCCATACATGACTCCTGGAAAAACCATACCTTTGACTATATAGATTTTGTCAGCAAAATGAAGTCTCTGCTTTTGATTGGGTTTTTTGTTTTGGGTTTTTTTTTTCTGCTGCTTTTTAATATGCTGTCTAGGTTTGTCATAGCTTTTTCTTCCAAGGAACAGGCGTCTATTAATTTCATGGCTACAGTCACCATCCACAATGATTTTGGAGCCCAAGAAAAGAAAATCTGTCACTGCTTCCATTCTTCCCCCTTCCATTTGCCATGAAGTGATGGAACCAGATGCCATCATCTTAGTTTTCTGAATGTTGAGTTCCAGACCAGGTTTTTCACTCTCCTCTTTTTCCCTCATCAACATGCTCTTTAGTTTTCTTCACTTTCTGCCATTAGAATGATAGTATCTGCATGTCTGAGGCTGCTGATATTTCTCCTGGCAATCTTGATTCCAGCTTGTGATTGATTCATCCAGTCTGGCATTTCACATGATGTACTCTGCATAGACGTTAAATAAGCAGGATGACAATATACAGCCTTATCATACTCTTTTCCCAATTTGGAACCAGTCTGTTGTTCCATGTCTGGTTCTAACTGGTGCTTCTTGACCTGCATACAGGTTTCTCAGGAGGCAGATAAGGTGGTCTGGGACTCCCATCTCTAAGAATTTTCTTAAATTTGTTTGTTGTGATCCACAGAGTCAAAAGCTTTAGTATAGTCAATGAAGCAGAAGTAGATGTTTTTCTGGAACTCCCTTGCTCTCTCCAAGATCCAGCAAATTCTGGCAATTTGATCTCTGGTTCCTCTGCCTTTCCTAAACCCAGCTTGAACATCTGGAAGGTCTCGGTTCACATACTACTGAAGCCTAGAGTCACAGAGCTCATAAACAATGTAGGCAAATTATAATCACAGGCTTCTGACTCCAGGTTCAATACACTGTAAAAAAGTGAAACCACAGGTTACCCATGACCTGTGTTTGAAGAATAAAACTTTAGCAAGTGTATAAAGAATGCCCTGGAGGAGCACATGGCAACCCACTCCAGTATTCTTGCCTGGAGAATCCCATGGACAGAGGAGTCTGGTGGGCGACAGTCCATGGGGGTCACAAAGAGTCGGATACGACTGAAGTGACTTAGCACATAGCACATAGAATTAATTAGACCAGAGAGTCTAAAGCTACAAATTCTTGAACCCCATTAAAAATCTAGTAAAATGTAATCTCAGGTCCAGAAATCACTCTAGCTGATTCTCATTCTTTGGTAAAAACTGGACTGAACTCACTAGTTTCCTGTAGAATGTAGAGAGAGGAGAAAACAGGGTATTGCTGAGAGTCTCATATATCCTGGGTGGCTTGAGGGGAGCAGAATGTAATAGAAAGCTCTCTAGGTTATCTTGATTGATGATGACCACCTGTGCCAGCCCTACCAAGTTCAAACCATAAGTTAAAAGGGATTTAATGGGGTCAGGTGGAGAAGGCAATGGCAACCCACTCCAGTGTTCTTGCCTGGAGAATCCCATGGATGGAAGAGCCTGGTGGGCTGCCGTCTATGGGGTCACACAGAGTCGGACACGACTGAAGTGACTTAGCAGCAGCAGCAGCAGCAGTGGGGTCAAGGAGACCAGTTAGAAAACACAAGGAAAAAAATCAATGAGAAATATAAAAAAACACAAAAGTGACTGGATTAGAAGGAGCCATATATTAGGGAATTACAACAGAAAAGAGATCATGGGACCAAGAGCCACCTGATTGGATATGTAAATAGTTAAAGATAATGTCAATATTTTGTAGCTATATAATGGGAGGATGGTGGAGGTAAAATAATCATGAGATGCAGGGGAATAAATATGACAGTTATGCTAAAGTGTAAGTGATGAGGCTTCTCTGGTGGTCCAATGGCTAAGACAGTGGAGCCTGGCCAACTACAGTCCATAGGGTTGCAAGGAGTCAGACACAAATAAAGCAACTTAGCACTCACACGTGCTTGCTTTTAGTCTAAATCCTGCAGGCACAGAGAGAAACTTCCTCAACTACAATCTAATCCTTTCATGTGCCAGTGAAAAAATGGCCTTTGAGATAAAATCCTAAGCAATTAACATGACCATTAGGGTTTGGCCTCAGCTTCCAGCCTAATGTCTGTTCATGAATTTTAAGCTTCAATTTCAGTATGACCACATTCTTTCTTGGTAGTAGTTAACTCCTCACACCTTAAATTGACTGCTTAACTGAAAACCTCACATGCTGCACTAGAGAGTAAACTCACTGAGAGCAGAGACTGAGTTTCATTCCCAGCGCAGTCCCTAAACACGCGTGCATGCGAGCCCTCACTTCAGTCATGTCCAATTCTGTGCGACCCCATGAACT
>NW_011494961.1:4330062-4353602 GCF_000754665.1 Bison bison bison
CTGTCCATGGGATTCTCCAGGCAAGAATACTGGAGTGGGTTGCCATGCCTCCTCCAGGGGATCTTCCCAACCCAGGGATCAAACCTGTTTCTCTTACATCTACCTGTATTGGCAGGCAGGTTCTTTACCACAAGGGCCACCTGGGAAGCCCACCTAAGCATGCTGCTGCTGCTGCTAAGTCACGTGTCCGACTCTGTGCGACCTCATAGACGCCAGCCCACCACGCTCCCCAGTCCCTGGGATTCTCCAGGCGAGAACACTGGAGTGGGTTGCCATTTCCTTCAATGCATGAAAGTGAAAAGTGAAAGTGAAGCCACTCAGTCGTGTCCAGCTCTTAGCGACCGCATGGACTGCAGCCCACCAGGCTCCTCCATCCATGGGATTTTCCAGGTAAGAGTACTGGAGTGCGGTGCCATTGCCTCCTCTGCCACCTAAGCATAGGTACTCAAAATCTATCAGGTAGACGGATGGCTATGGAGTCTTCCTCAAGTTCTCTTTATGTCTTTATGGTTTTTTGTTTGTCTGCTTGCTTGCTTGGGGGTTTCTGTGGTTTTGTATTGGGGTTTTTTTGTGTTTTTTTTTTTGGTTTTGTCTTTTGGGATCTCAGTTCCCCAACCAGAGATTGAATCCAGGCCACAGCAGTGAATACTAACCATTAGACTATCAGGGAACTCACTATGTTTTAAATGTATGTTTCACATCCTATAACCTCTGCCCAAAAAGTAATTACACTTACTTAGTCTTAATTAAATCTTTAAACTCCTTGACCTTATTAAACATTCTTTTAACTTTCAACTCAGGCACCACTACCTCAGTTCTCACTGCCCACTTTGTAATTTCCCAGGACCCAAGGATTGTAACCCATATCAGTATAACGACATAGCACTGAAATCATACAGTATCTCGTAACGCTGTGTGTCTTTCCCACACTAGACCCTAAACTCCTTGTTGCACTTATTGTTTTTAAATGCTTTGTTAAAGACTAATAAAGTGCACAAATCATGATGTAGGGCTTGACAGATTTTCACAAAGTAAACACATCCATATAATAAGCAATCAAGTTAAACAAAACATAAAACATGGCAGAATTCATTTTCCAATATCCAGTGACTAGCACAGTGCCTGTCAACCTCCTTTAAGACATTCACACACACACTGAATGAATGAATGCCTGAATAAGAGGTTTGGAGGAGGACCAGTCAGACTGATGTGCCACAGAAAACAAAGGAAAGAGCTTCAAGAAAGAGGAAAGACTTAACAATGCCAAGAGTAAATGAAGGTTAAAAAGAGAGAGAGAAAGAGAACATGTTAGACACCTGTGACTGCGGATCTTAAAAACAAGTTTTTGATGGACAGCCAGAATGCAAGGAGTGGCTGAGTAAGCAGGTGATAAGGGAATAGAGACAGTGGATGTGATTTTGGTGATGAAAGGAAAAGAACATGTTGACAAGATCAGAGAAGGATTTTTAAGTAAAAAAACAAACAAAAAAAAACCCTGCATAGCACTGGAGTTGACAGCAAGAAGTCTGAAATCCAATTTCTCGATTCACATCTTCACATTACCAAACACTAGACATGTGATTTGAGACCTCCTCACTTCATATTTCATCCAGTTCACTGTTTGTAATACAAGGTTCATAGCATGTACAACATGGGGAATATAGCCAATACTTTATATTGACTATAAATAGAGTGCAAACTTTCAAAACTGTGAATCACTCTACTATACATCTGTAACATGTAACATTGTACATCAACTATACTTTGGTGTTTTAAAAAACTAAAAACAAAAAAAAATTCATAGTAATATCTTTCCCCTACAAGATCATGAGGATTAAATGAGACTGCATAGAAAATACTGATGCAGTAAACACTCAACATTTGTCCTTGAAAAATCTCAATAGGCAGATAGTATTTGAAGAAAGGAAAACAGGTTAGAGGTCAAGAAGATAAAAGAGAGGGACAGTAATTCAATGGACAGAACACGGGACTAGGATCTTGGAGACGTGTAATCTTGTTTTGGCTCTGCCATTATTCAGTGAACACAGTTCACCTAAATATGGCACCTTTGCATACTGAATGTTTTAAGCTAAAGAAGTCTGAGAAATGACAGATGCAGGAAGGACTCTCGGACCTCTGCTGATTCTCCTAAAACAAGTCTCAAGACCCTCTTGCGAGAGCTGCCTTCCCTATACCTGGAGGAAAGGAACGTTGTTATCCCCAAAGACAGGAAGACTCAAGAGATGAACAGGCCTTGCTAAGTTTCGACCAGTTAACTACCCTCTTCTCCTATCATATTTTTCCATGACTGTTCACACTTCATCAAATCTAATTCAAAAACTCTCAGGCCTTAACAATTTCTTCAGGTTTTCATTCCCTTATGAAGGCTCCTGAGTCACATAAAACTTATGCTATATCAACTTAAACACTTTTCTCTTATTAATCTGTTTTTCATCAGTTTATAGGGCTCTAGCCAGAGAACTTGGAGGGCAGTTCAGTTCAGTTCAGTCGCTCAGTCACGTGCAACTCTTTGAGACCCCATGAACCGCAGCACGCCAGGCCTCCCTGTCCATCACCAACTCCTGGAGTCCACCCAAACCCATGTCCATCGAGTCGCTGATGCCATCCAACCATCTCATCCTCTGTTATCCCGTTCTCCTCCTGCCTTCAATCTTTCCCAGCATCAGGGTCTTTTCAAATGACTCAGCTCTTCGAATCAGGTGGCCAAAGTATTGGAGTTTCAGCTTCAACATCAGCGAATATTCAGTGACTGATTTCCTTTAGGATGGACTGGTTGGATCTCCTTGCAGTCCAAGGGACTCTCAAGAGTTTTCTCCAACACACAGTTCAAAAGCATCAATTTTTCCGTGCTCAGCTTTCTTTATAGTCCAATTCTCACATCCATACATGACCACTGGAAAAATCATAGCCTTGACTAGATGGACCTCTGTTGACAAAGTAATGTCTCTGCTTTTTAATATGCTGTCTAGGTTGGTCATAACTTTCCTTCCAAGGAGGAAGCATCTTTTAATTTCATGGCTGCAATCACCATCTGCAGTGATTTTGGAGCCCCAAAAAATAAAGTCAGCCACTGTTTCCACTGTTTCCCCATCTATTTCCCATGAAGTGATGGGACCAGATGCCATGATCTTAGTTTTCTTAATGTTGTAGGAAAAAGAACTTTGGAGCTTCCCTGATGGCTCAGTGGTAAGGAATACACCTGCGAATGGAGGAGACAAGGGTTCAATCCCTGGTCCAGGAAGATCCCACATGCTGCAGAGCAACTCATATGCCACAAATACAAAGCCTGTGCTCTAGAGCCTGGAAGCCACAACCCCTGAGCCCACACGCCCTAGAGCCTGTGTTCTGCAACAAGAGAAACCACTGCAGTGAGAAGCCCAGCACTGCAACTAGAGAAAAGCCCACACAGTGATGAAGACCCAGTACAACCAAACATAGAAAAATAATTTTTAAAAAAATTTTAA
The DNA here is from genome assembly GCF_000754665.1 of Bison bison bison. Classification (NCBI taxonomy): domain Eukaryota; kingdom Metazoa; phylum Chordata; class Mammalia; order Artiodactyla; family Bovidae; genus Bison; species Bison bison. Next base: position 4,333,548 of record NW_011494961.1, read on the forward strand.
AGAATTTTTGTTCATCTAGCAAATCATTAAGTTACTGAACCACACATGTGAAATGGGATCAGCGTAACCTATCCAGGATAGTAGTGTAAGATCAAATGAGACAATGTGTGTGTACAAATGCACATCCACTTTTCATAGATGTATGGTAAGTAGTTTAAGAAGAAAGGAACACAGAAACAGCTGATTGAAAGAGCTGGACTAACCAACCCACTCACTATAAAAGCAATTCAGTTAGAACTAGGTGGAAATGGTCGAGTAGAGGGATCCAAGGAGATCCAACGAAAGGGAGGCTGCATATCAGTGACAAAGGAGAGTCCTGGAACACAAAGTCAGTGCCAGAATCCAAGACATGTAGCCACTGGAGGTATTGCTGCCTCTTCACTATGGTTTTAATTTAGAATTGAAATAGAAATCCTGGGCTCAGACAGGAAGCCAGAGCACAGTCAGGGTGCCTAGTAAAAAGAGAGGCTGGAAAATCTAGGGGGCATAGAGAGTGCCCAAAAAAGGTGATATCCAGTGACAGAAAAGACAAGATATATTGAGAAGCTTTGCCCCAGAAACACTTGCAACTGTCATTGCTTTATTTTAATACTATGACACAAGCAAGGTTCCTCTGGCTTACTTAATAGTCAGGATTCACTGCAACTCCTGAAATTAGCTTCAGCAATTTTATTATGGGTTCTCCATTGATTGGGACTAGGAATTAGTGAGTTAGAGAGAAGAGAGAGTGCAGTGAAGAGACCAGGTTAGAAGATGCAGGGAAATGCATGTGTGGAAGAAAAGTGTGTGGATTCCAAGGGAATGACTTCTTTGAGAGAAAACTTCCTGTTTACCAGAAGGTAGAGCTAGTCAAAGTAATGTCTCTGCTTTCATCAAGAGGCTTTTTAGTTCCTCTTCACTTTCTGCCATAAGGGTTTTTCCAGTGGTCATGTATGGATATGAGAGTTGGACTGTGAAGAAAGCTGAGCACCAAAGAACTGATGCTTTTGAACTGTGGTGTTGGAGAAGACTCTTGCGAGTCCCTTGGACTGCAAGGAGATCCAACCAGTCCATCCTAAAGGAGATCGGTCCTGGGTGTTCATTGGAAGGACTGATGTTGAAGCTGAAACTCCAATTCTTTGGCCACCTCATGCGAAGGGTTGACTCATTGGAAAAGACCCTGATGCTGGGAGGGATTGGAGACAGGAGGAGAAGGGGACGACAGAGGATGAGATGGCTGGATGGCATCACTGACTCGACAGACGTGAGTCTGAGTGAACTCCGGGAGTTGGTGATGGACAGGGAGGCCTGGCGTGCTGCGATTCATGGGGTTGCAAAGAGTCGGACACGACTGAGCGACTGAACTGAAGTGAACTGAACTGAGAGCTAGTCAAAGTGCAGAATGAACCCTTAGATGAGTGAACCCTCCGTTCCAGAAGCTTCTTTGGTTTTTGGTTTCTTGGTGTGTGTGTGTGTGTGTGTGTGTGTGTTTTTTCCAGAAGCCTCTTTGGAGTCTGACAGTGTTAACTTCTACCAGCAGACTCAAGTGGGGAAAAGCAGTGTTTTTTCATGAAGCCTGGATCTTCAGTCTTGTCTGACTCTTTACGACCCCATTGACCGCAGCCCAACAGCTCCTCTGTCCATGGAATTCTCCAGGCAAGAATACTGGACTGGGTTGCCATGCCCTCCTCCAGGGGATGTTCCTGACCCAGGGATCGAAAGCGTGTCTCTTGCGTCTCCTGCACTGTCACGTGGGTTCTTTACCATTAGAACTACCTGAGAAGCCCCAAATAAAGTGATAACTGATACAAAATGTAGTTTGAAAAGTCTCAAGGACAATTCACAAAGGCAAATGAAAACACCCTAGAGACTCCAACAAAGACCCAAACTAAGCCTTAACAGTTACACAGTGAAGAGCACGGTGCACGGTAAACACTGCTCCTGGATCCAGAGAGGGATGTCCAGTCCCCTTCCCGGGGGAGGCTAATTCTACCTGTCTTTATTGACCTTTCAGGCCTAACCTCCTCTGTGCATTATAGTTTTGAACTCAGAGACTGGCATTTTTAAAATGTCTTAGCAGTTGCCAGAAGCCGGGTTGGAATAACCCTCCTGAACAGCCCTCAAGCTCTGCCTCCTAACAACACGAACAATTACTAGGAATAATAATAACCTTATTTTAAAGTAGTTTTAAAATTAGCAAGTGCTTTACCTACACATTTAAGGCACAAACTAATAAATAATGAGCTATTACAATTTCCACTGTACAGAGGAGAAAACTTAAGCCCAGCAATAGGGTAAATGGCAACAGCCAGGGTTGAAGTTAGTGTCCAAACTCATTCTCCAGACTCTGGAACTTGAGCCCACCATTGGCGTGACAGCAAACACAGGTATTTTAAACATTATGGGCACCATCTTCCCACTGGTATGGAAACTAATCTTCAACAACAAGAAAGATTTTAAGATTTTAAAGCTGCATGATCCTGCCTTGAGTTTTTCAAAAGAAACCTGACCAGTTATCTGATAATCTGTACATGTATAAACTGATTTCTGGGATCAAGGAAAATTCCATTACATTTGGTAATCTTTTGAATGTCGCAGACTATTACCTCCCAGGGGCAAAATTTCCTAATTATTGAAAATCTATAGATGAAAGAAACTATGTAGATTATCCCTCCACTTTGCATGTTCTTCATTTCCTCTTGATGTGACACACGTAGCTTCTCAGATAACTGTGTCAGTTTCAAACTAGGTACCTTAACACCTTTTGAGAATTGCAGCCCACAGATTCTTTCTTTCTTAAATGAATTGAATATTCATCAAGTATTCCAACAGTGTTTCTAGGAGTTATTACTTTACGTTAATCCAAATTAGTTCTTCCTTCTCATTAGTTGAAAGCCTAATTTTCTCCTAATGAAATGTTGAATATGCATAAAATTAACTAAATCAAGTAGTATTGAGCATTTTCAAAACACGAAATTAAGGATTTAATAGTTCATTCCTGCCACTAGAGGGCACCAGATGCTCAGAAGCATGAGCATTAAAAAAAATGCCAGTTTTTCAAGTTGCTAAAAATTCATTTTTAAATTTTCATTCAATTTTGAAGTATTTAAAAAATAGAGTACAGGTTAGAGTGTCAAAATATTTAGAAAAATCTAACTCATTGCTTAGTTTTACCCTTTTTCATTAAATATTTTTAGACTGATTTTTAAAAACTTGATACATTAAAAATTCTTACAAAAGTAAAGAATGATCTTGTATTGTCAAGCTTACTGCAATTTTAAATTAGAAGATATTCTGCTTAACCAAATAAATTACCTCACTTTACTGATGGTGCAGATTTCAGCTTAGTAATTTTCACCTTAGTTAACACATTTACTTGTCTTGTTATGTTACAATGATTAATTTAATCAAAAGCTAAGAAAACATTATTTACTTGTATTCCAAAGAAACAGACTAACTCTTGGAGGTCTATATTTTCATTCTTTCAAAAGGTGCACTGATCAAATGGGACAACTTGGATAAAGTCACATCTAAAATGCTGGAACTCTCCCTATACTAATGACATGATTTCTTTTACCTGAAAAGTCCTTCCCCCTAGCCCAACATATTCAAGGACCAACTCAACGTCCACCTTCCTTTAACACTATATCACCTACAAAAAAAAATTAGTCACTCCTTCCTCTATGCTTCTCTGTACTCCTACAACACTTGGTATTTCCAGCGTAATTAGATGAAGGAAATTTTTCTTAAAAAGTTACTATATGCCATGCATGAGAGGCTTTGTTTCTTCCCTCCGAGTTTCTATCATGGGGTTCAGAACACACTGACCTAAAATACGGCATATCTGCATGTGTGTGCGTGCTCAGTCGGATTCAACTCTGTGACCGCATGGACTGCAGCCCGCCAGCTCCTCTATTCGAGGGATTCTCCAGGCAAGAATACTAAAAAAAATTTAAAATTTTAAAAATTTTAAAAAAAGAATACTGAAGTGGGTAGTCATTCTCACCTCCAAGGGATCTGCCCGACCCAGGGAGCAAACCCGCATCTCCATGTCTCCTGCATTGGCAGACAGATTCTTGACCACTGCATCACCTGAAAAGCCCCTGAAATATGGCATCTTGGTATATTTAACATTTTAAGCTGAAGGAATTTGAGAACTTGCAGGTGCAGGAAGGACTTCTTGACCTTCCTCTAAAGCAGATTATAAAACCCTCCCTATACTCAGACAAAAGGGTCATCCCTATCTCCAAAGAGACAGGGACACAGAGAGAAATCTGAGTGGACAGGCCTTGCTGAGTTTTCCCAGTTCACTCACTGCACCTGCCTCATACCCTCTGTCCTGTCATTGCACCTTCCCAAAACTTTCTACTCTTCATCAGGTCCAGCATGAAAACACTCAGATTTAATCATCCAGTTTCAATGGGTCTTCATTTCCTTAGAAAGGTACTGATATTATATAAAACTTCCTTTAAGAAACTTGTATGCTTTTCTCTTGTTAATCTGTCTTTTGTCACAGGAGTTGTAGCACAGAACTAAAAAGAATAGAGATAAAAGAGTGACATGACAAAAAAAAATACAAGTACATGCAAAAATAGGTATATGGTAATGGAGGAAGTACAGTGGAAACAGTGGCTAACTTTATTTTTCTGGGCTCCAAAATCACTGCAGATGGTGACTGCAGCTATGAAATTAAAAGACGCTTACTCCTTGGAAGGAAGGTTATGACCAACCTAGACAGCATATTAAAAAGCAGAGACATTACTTTGCCAACAAAGGTCCATCTAGTCAAGGCTATGGTTTTTCCAGTGGTCATGTATGGATGTGAGAGTTGGACTGTGAAGAAAGCTGAGCACCGAAGAATTGATGCTTTTGAACTGTGGTGTTGGACAAGACTCTTGAGGGTCCCTTGGACTGCAAGGAGATCCAACCAGTCCATCCTAAAGGAGGTCAGCCCTGAGTTTTCATTGGAAGGACTGATGTTGAAGCTGAAACTCGAATACTTTGGCCACCTGACGCGAAGAGCTGACTTATTCGAAAAGACCCTGATGCTGGGAAAGATTGAAGGCGGGAGGAGAAGGGGATGACAGAGGATGAGATGGTTGGATGGCATCACCGCCTCAATGGACAGGAGTGTGGGTGAACTCCAGGAGTTGGTGATGGACAGGGAGGCCTGGCATGCTGCGGTTCATGCGGTCTCAAAGGGTCGGAGACGACTGAGCGACTGAACTGAACTGAGTGGAGGAAGCACAGTAGAGGAAGATTAGTAAATATTAAATAAACATTCATTACTGAAAGAAAGGGGGCTTCCCTGGTGGCTGAAACTACCAAAAATTTGCCTGCAATGCAGGTGACTTGGGTTCAGTCCCTGGGTTGGGAAGATCCCCTGGAGAACAGAATGGCAACCTTCTCCAGAAAGAAAAGTTTCCAAGCACTATCTTTGCACACAGCTTCGAAGAGAACTTTATTTTTATTGAGAACCAACTCAGAACACTGTATTAAACATGGTGAAGAAGAAGTATACAAAAGAAACAAATGGCACAGATTCTAACTCAAGATATTTTAAGCACATATACCCCAAACTTCAGCATATTACAAAAGCCATATACATTTAAATGAAGTATTTTTACTGTAAAGAAAATAGATAAATGTTCAAGATAAAATGAAATAATTTATAAAGAAGATATACACAATTAACCCACCTAAAGAACTTTTGGTTTCCTGTATCAGAAAATAAGAGCTCTAATTAAGTCTAGAGGAGAAAATCCTACTTTAAAAAAATGGAATTAGAAAAGTATTTTCCTCCCCACTTCACACAGAATGAACTGCAATTGGGGTGGGGATGGGAATGAGAGAAGCGAACTAAGCAGTCAAACCATGACTTTCTGCCTGGAAGGCAAAGTGGCCCAGGTACCTGCAGGGGCTGGGAGGTATGGTGATGCAGACCTATAAAACTGTCAAAGCTTGGTAACTCTCATATCTCAGCTGCTTTATTTAACAGATGATGAGTTCAAATTAAATGGTCTCTCGGGGTCCTTCCAGCTCCACCAGGCTGTGATTTTTATGGTATCAGTTACTGGAATAGAGGGGTTGAATTTAAAAGACATGGGAAATTCCCTGGTGGTCCAGTGGTTATGAGTCTGTGCTCTTACTGCCATGAGCCAGGTTCAATCCCTGGTCGGGGAACTAAGATCTGACAATTTGCTGGCATGCCCCCCCCCAAAAGAGTAAAAGATATGATAGTCAGGAAAACAACAAGAACTTAACACAAACTGGAGAGGGAGAAGATGAAGGGAAGAAAAAAACATGAAATACATCATGGATGCAGAAGCACTCTGAAAAGCACAAAGTCCTCTACGAGAGATTCTTAGAGCTCGTTGAGATTATTAGACTCTAATACTCTCTAATAATTAAATAAGGTTCCAAGTCTGGGTGCCAGGAAACTGCTGGAGGGATCCCACTGAAGCCAATCAAAAGCCACAGAAGTTAAGAATGAGAGCGAAAAGGGGCTTTCCTTTCACGTGCTAATTTCCTCACCCCCCACCTCTCTACAGTATTGAGATGGAATTTACCACCAATGAACAGACCCGAGGGAATCCGCTTATTCTTATGCAATTTCCACCTTTGTTCTTATTGTCTGAGACCAATTCCTAGGAAGGTAAAAGAAAATTGCAATTCAAGTGTGGTAATTAGAAAGACGTGCTGCCTTGTAAATACTGCTCCGACAGTTTAGTAAATCTGATCCTTAGTATTGTTTGCTGAAAATCATAAATAGAAAAACTAATTTGGAAGAAAATGACATTCAAAACCGATCAGAGAATAAAGTGTATGTAGGCTTACATTTCAAATCCAAATTAGACAATAAAATTTTTTAAATTCTATCTTTCTAACTTTAAAACTTATACACAACCACATACCTAAAACACTGCATCTTTGGAAAGACGGGGGCTTCCCTGCTGGTTCACACGGCAAAGAACCTGCCTGCAATGAGGGAGGCTGGGGTTCGATCCCTGGGTTGGGAAGATCCTTTGGAGAAGGGGATGGCAAAGCACTTCAGTATTCCTGCCTGGAGAATTTATGGACAGAGGAGCCTGGCAGGCTGCATCCATGGGGTCGCAAAGAGTCGGACAGGACCGAGCGAGTAACACTCACTGTCTTTGGAAAGATTATGACAGAGTCCATAATCAGCACATACTACCTCAGAATACAGCCATTTGGCGTATTAAACATTTTAAGCTGAAGGAATCTGAGAAACAGCAGGTGCAGGAAGACCTTTCTGACCTTCCCTGAAGCAGGTCTCAGGTTCCTCGTGTGAGACTTGCCCTCCCTACACTGGAGGAATCAAGCACTCCTATCTTCTAAGAAAAGGGGACACAGAGAGAAACCTGAAAGGGTAGGACTTGCTAAATTTCCCTAGTTTACTCCATTGACCTCATCCCCTTTGTCTTACCATATCCTTCCAGGACCTTCCACCGTTTGTCAAGCAAGCATAAAAATCCTCAGGCTTTGTTGCAGGAAGGGGGATCCCTTCCAGGACCGAAAGGGGGCTCTTGTCTTAAGACTTGGGAATAAACTGTCTGAGGAGAACAGACGTGCTGACAAAGCAAGAGACTTTATTGGGAAGGGGCACCCAGGCGAAGAGCCGTAGGTCACGGAACCCAGGAGGACTGCCCTGCCTCATTGCTAACAGTCTTGGGTTTTATGATGATGGGATTAGTTTCTGGGTTGTCTGAAGGAAGGGAAGGGAAGTTGCTGGGTCACGTCCAGCTCTTTTCAACCCCATGGACTGCAGCCTACCGTGGTCCTCCATCCATGGGATTTTCCAGGCAAGAATACTGGAGTGGGTTGCCATTTCCTTCTCCAGCAGATCTTCCCGGCCCAGAGACTGAACTCAGGTCTCTCGCATTGTAGGCAGACACTTTCCCGTCTGAGCCACCAAGGAAGTCCTCTGGGTTGTCTTAGGCCAATCATTCTGCCTCAGGGTCCTTCCTGGTGGCACACACATTGCTCAACCAAGATGGATGCCAGCGAGGATGATTCTGGGAGGTGGCCGGACACCTGGTATCTCCCTTTGATCTTTCTCGAACTCCTCTAGTTGCTGATGGCTTTTTAGTTCCTTGTTCCTTACAAGAATGCCCTGTCGTAAAATAACTTACTCAATGGTTACTATGGTGCCTAGCCAGGATGAGCAGATTAGTCAGGGTGTTTCTCCTAACAGTTTAACTTCTCCTTATATTTGCTTTAAGGGTGCGTGTGTTTGGTAACACTTATATTACATAAAAAGAACCGAAGCTGAAGCTCCAGTACTTTGGCCACCTGATGTGAAGAGCCAACTCATTGCAAAAGACCCCGATGCTGGGAAAGACTGAAGGCAAAAGGAGCAGAGGGCAACAGAGGATGAGAGGGTTAGACAGCATCACCAGCTCAATGGACATGAATCTCGGCAAATTCAGGGAGACAGTGAAGGACGGGGAAGCCTGCAGTCCATGGGATTGCAAAGAGTCAGACGTGACTTAATGACTGAACAACAACAACAAATACTACATAAATTTGTACACTTTCTCCTATTAATCTCTCTTTGTGAGTCTCATGTTCAAAGCCAGACAGGAACCTAAAAAGATCAAGGAAAACTTTTTCTTCTCCTATAGTCAACAATACCAAATGATGAAGCCCTTGATATTCCTGTCTTTTACCACATACACCATTTCTCAATCCACAGAATTTACTCCTATATTAGGATGAGACAGCTACAGAAAGAAAAATAAGATTAACTCTACAAGGCAACAGGGAAAATGTTGAAAATTAAGATATTCATGCCTGAGAAACTCTATGACTTCAATTTTATTAACTGTGAATTCCTTATAAAGTAAGTGATGAACTTCTCAGAAGTAATCCACCATATATCAATTCTCTATATTTCAAATTCTTTATCTATAAAACCAGAGAAGATAATAGACACACTTCACAGGGTTGCTGTAAGACTTCAATAAATTAATACATGTAAAATGTTTGGACTTGTGCCTGACACATGGTGTGCCATCAAGTTAGACTCACATTAATACTGCTAATAAGAAATGTCACTGTCATGAACAGACCTCAAGAAAGTGTCAAGCTAAACTGTCAACAACAAAATTGTAACAAGGGAATTGCAGGACGATATAATCACAAATGGAAAAGGTGAAATGAACAGAAGTCAGGGATTGACTTTAAAACACTAAAGCCACAAAAATAAAGGAAAGGAGGAAAGAAAAAAATTGGGTCTAGATGAAGTAAGAGCAAAAGTTGTTTTGAGTCAGAGTGATGTTATAGAGAGGATTATTAAACTATTCTCTCTACTACTCTATAGGATTGAACACTTTCATAACAAGAAGACTAATTTTAAAAATCAGAAAAACACCAAGAATTACACAACTCTTTATAATTACTATTATTTATTGTTGAACATATTGAAAGCTTAAAGGGCTTTCATCAACTCAGTTTCATTTTTGTTGGCTTGTTCTTTGGTCCTACTCCCGTTAATAATCTTGGCCGTTAAATCAAGTTCCTAAACAAATCAAAACTGAACTTCAGTGTCAAGTCAAGCTTCTCCTATGCTTTTCTCCTGGGCAATCTGTCCATACACTGAAATCTAAGGTTTTTAGAAGAATGATGTGTCTGTGTGATGTGGTGAAGGAAGATACTGTCACCTGGGATTGAGGCCTCAATCTATCAACAACCAGCTGTGTGGTTCACCTCTCAGAACCCAATCTCAGTTCAGCTCAGTTCAGTTCAGTCGCTCAGTCATGTCTGACTCTTTGCGACCCCATGAACTGCAGCACGCCAGGCCTCCCTGTCCATCACCAACTCCCGGAGTTCACCCAAACTCATGTCCAACGAGTCCGTGATGCCATCTAGCCATCTCATCCTCTGTCATTCCCTTCTCCTCCTGCCCTCAATCTTTCCCAGCATCAGGGTCTCTTCCAATGAGTCATCTCTTTGCATCCGGTGGCCAAAGTACTGGAGTTTCAGCTTCAACACCAGTCCTTCCAGTGAATACCCAGGACTGATCTCCTTTAGGATGGAATGGTTGGATCTCCTTGCCAATCTGCTGCTGCTGCTGCTGCTAAGTCGCTTCAGTTGTGTCCGACTCTGTGCAACCCCATAGATGGCAGCCCACCAGGCTCCCCCGTCCCTGGGATTCTCCAGGCAAGAGTACTGGAGTGGGTTGCCACTGCCTTCTCCACTATTCACTTCTAAATGAGGGATCTGAACTCCATCTCTTAGGTTCCTCCCAGATATAAAATATTTTGATTTCTAATTGCAAGAAGAGTGGCTTCCTTTTAAAAACTAGATGCAGAGGGGAACAAAACAGAAAAGCATATATCAACATGTTAATGATGACCATTTTCAGGTGAAAAATCAGGGAATTTTACTATTGTCTTTTTGCTTATATGCTTTCTTATTTTTGCTTTTCTACATCTATAAGATATCACTAAAACTATTTTAATTACTACATTCAAATATTTTAAGATTCAAAGTATCCTTCCCCTCACCTAACATAATTTCCTATCCTCAAAGAGAACAAATAATATTAGTGTTTTGAAAATTCTACAAACCATGGTCTATTTATAATACTTGGGCATTGCTTTGTAATATGGAGAAAGTGTTTTAAACCAATAACTCAATAAACCACCAATGCTTGCTGTCTATTCTAGCCCCCTTTTCTACTGACCTAACTGGGTCGATGTGTTTTGGCTTTGCTTCTTGGTTTGGGAGATTTTAGTTCCCAGACCAGGGATCAGACCCATGCCTCCTGCAGTGAAGCACACAGTCCTAACCGCTGGACCAACAGGGAATTCCCTGGATCCCATTTTTCACTTGCTGAAGGCTCTAGTATCCAGAAGTCAATCTTGCATTCCTGCTGCCCTCCCAGCAAGGAAGTGAAAGTGTGAAAGCGAAAGTCGCTCAGTCAGGTCCAACTCTTTGCAACGCCATGGACTGTACAGTCCATGGAATTCTCCAGGCCAGAATACTGGAGTGGGTAGCCTATCCCTTCTCCAGGGGATCTTCCCAACCCAGGAATCAAACCGGGGTTTCCTGCATTGCAGGCGGATTCTTAACCAACTGAGCTATAAGGGAAGACCCCCAGCAAGGAAGACCCTTGGTTAAAGGAACTGAGGAATCTTTCTACTCAAAACACATTTTGCACTCACAGTTATTAAGGAATACAGGCTATTTTCTTCCCTTTTCAAAAACTATTCAGAAACTTAGTGACTTACTTTAATAATAATTTCTAATATGGAAGATGATGGTACACAGATAGATAATGTAGAAAACTTATGACCACTAGTTAGGAAATAATCATAAAACCATTACCCTATTTATAAGGATTAGCAAGATTAGCCAAGATTGCAAAACAAGTTAGGGGGGAAACAATGCTAATTAAGTGCCTTCTGAGTAATTACCATTTCACTTGGTATGCTCCCAGTCTTTTTGAATTGCAACTCCTTCACTTTTTTTTTTTTTGGAACTAAACCTAGGCCCTGGGCAGAGAAAGCTCAGAGTCCTAACTGGTGGACCATCAGGGAGTTCCCTGTAACATCTTCACTTTTGTCTTCATCTTCTTGATTTACTATGGCCAGTCCCTTTCCCCATCACACTGCCTCTTCCCTGCCTCCCCAGCCTGTCAGCAGTTGCGAGTAAGAGGCTTCTTACATATCTTGTACCTTCTCACCCACAGCAAGAACTGAATGTCATTAATTAAGCTATATCAAATAATGTCAAAGATGTATCAGAAAGAAACTTTAAGAGTCTCAGATTGTTTTCCTATAAGCTGTGTACAAATTTCTCTATCTGATAGGGATAGGACACCTATCAATTTCATATTCTTTCTCAGCAATCTATGATTTTATGAAGGCTAGCGCTATATTAAGGTTTCTCCAACAAAACTTAATACAAAGGCAACAGTATACTTTAGCTCAAAATTAAAAGAGATATTTATCTAAAAATTAGAAAAGGCAGACCAGCAGATCTACTTTTTCCTGAAAAAAATCTTAAATGGTGCATTTGATTTGCATATTTTTTGATCTGAGATTTAAGAGTGGATGTTTTACATTTTAAACAAGGTTGGGAACTATAGACAGACCTGAACAGAGCTTGCAGGTTTAGATTATTTAATTTCTTGAAACCAGAAGTATAGTTATTTTTAAGATAAGGCTCTGGTTTCCTCCACTCTTTTCTGTAGCAGTTACATCCCTAAATAATATTGTGGATAAGGTAACAATGGAAGGACCACAGTCTTCTATTGAACAAGTATTTATGAAGGACTTTCCACCTGGCCTTAAAGAATCTAGTCTTGACTTTTTAAACTGTAGAAACCAGGCCCATATTGTTTAAAGGGCAGAATCGAAGTCAGATGACATACTGACATGTTGGAATCCATGGACCCAGCCTGGGACCAAATGAGTAAACATCCTCCCGTGAATAGTCAGACTAGATGCTGACAGATTCATGGTCAGATACACTGGAACCATTATCCCAACAGGTTCAAGTCACATCTATAAATCTCAGCTAGCCAAAGAATAGCTCAAAGGAATCAACTTTGAGAAATACTGAAATATATTCAATAATCTTAAGATTATTAGTTCTCTAATTTAAACTCAATAAATATTTATTCTGTGCCCATATTGTAGTGCTTATTGAGTAGTTAAAAGAATGAACAAGAGTTGTTCCTGCCACAGGGTCTATACAATTGGTCTACTATCAGACTGAAAATCTTGACAGAGGAAATATCAGCTACTTTTAAGTTGCTGTTGTACCTTAAAGTTTTCATCTTGGATTTTTCCCACTTGTAGATTGTTAGGACACAGCATTTAAGGTAGAAAGTAAAAGGCTTCTTTCCATCCCTCGTCCTCTGTCTCAATTTATTGGGGTGACCACTGTTAGGTTAGAATTATGCATTCAGTATTTCATCCCCTCAATCTCCACTCCTAGTTTCTCTTTACAGGACTCCTCTCTCTCTCACTTGTACCACTTTCCTTTTAGCAAGTTGTCCTCAGCAGCTTTAGGGCAAGAACTCAGACACAGTACATTGAGTGGTTAGGAAATAACAACAAAAAGCTAAAACAGGCTTGTAGACCACAGAAATGGTAAACTTTATCAAGTCCACAGATAGTCACCGTAAGAAAGTGACTCCAACCAATATCTATCAGAAGGAAACAACGTCTTTTCCAAGAGAATCTAAAATCTGCACTTTTATGTGAAGCCTTTTAACCACTGGATACTAAAAATGTTAGCCATAATTCAGCGCCCAAAACCCATGCAACAGAAAGTGTAACATGGACCCATCTCAGCTCACAAGTTGACAGCCACCTATGCTTTTAATTTACAAGAAGTTTTAGATCACTTACAGAAATTTAGAATTGAAAAGGGTTTTAGAAATCATTAAGTGCAAAAACTTTGCAAAAAGGAAACCGGGAGAGGGATGGTATGGGGAGGGAGGAGGGAGGAGGGTTCAAGATGGGGAACATGTATACCTGTGGTGGATTCATTTTGATATTTGGCAAAACTAATACAATTATGTAAAGTTTAAAAATAAAATAAAATTAAAAAAAAAAAAAAAAAAGGAAACCGGGGTCCAGGGAGGGCCTACGCCTTCAGTGCAGGCGAACCAGTGTAAACTTGGGTTGAATCCCAGTGCCAGGCAGAGCACATGGACGCCCTCAAGAGCTCTCCTCAAGCTGCTCACATGCTCACATAGTTGAGAAAAGAATCTGTGAACACTTGGAAATCAGTTTCATGAAGGTCCAACCCTTTACAATGCCATATACCACAATCAGATAACCTGTGAAAGAGACGAAATACTTAGATTTTAATTTTTAAAATATGGTGGGCCTTCCCAGGTGGCTCAAGGGGTAAAGAATCCACCTGCCAATGCAGGAGACACGGGTTCAATCCCTGATCCGGGAGAATCCCACATGCCACAGAGCAACTGAGCCCATGTGCTGCAACTATTGAGCCTGTGCTCTGGAGCCCGGGAGCCACAGCTGCTGAGACCACGTGCTGCAGCTGCTTCAGTCTGAGTGCCCGAGAGCCCGGGCTCCACAGTAAGAAAAGCCACCGCAATGAGAAACCACAGCTGGAAAAGCCCGCACACCCGGGTATAATAAAAATGCACAGTGGCGCAGGTAACACAGCCCTGGGAATGAAAAACGCAGAGGTCTAGACCTGGCTCAGCCACTAACCAGCTAGGCAAATCCCTAAACCTATGGAGTGAGACTGGGAGGGGACTTAAGGAGCTGGGAGCTCAGTCATCTTAAGACTTTTTATGACAGACTTCACTGAAATTCAAACATGACAGATATTATTATGGGTAGGAAATGTGGGCAGAGAAAACTCTGCAGAGCAGTTATGGATTAGACTTGGTCCTAAAGGATGAGAAGGATTAACTAGAAGTGGGGGAGGGATGGAATTAGAAGCAGGGGGTGGGCATTGAAGGAAACAACTTTAGCAAAACTGTAGGGGCTGGAATGCATCCTGAGATATGCTAAGGTGTGGAGGGAGTTTACACCAGATGGCAGAGATCTTATCTCTAAAGTAGGAAGTAAGGTCTATCTGCATAAGGAATCCAAGGGAGTTGTTAACAACTTTAAGAAGTGGGGCAGATTTTTTAGACCTTATCTTGTGGGGGGATGTGCGGAGGTTTAAAGAAACGGTGTTGAAGCAGAGCCAGGAAGCCTGCTTAATGAAGGCTGGGACATTTTAGAAGTTGCTTGTACCGTGAGAACAGTGAAGGAACATAGTTTGGAGTATGCTCTGGTTGACGTTTTTGTTACAATTCTTAGGACTTACTACCTGAGGATAAATGACAACTGAAGGAACTATAGTTCCTTTGCTGCTGCTGCTAAGTCACTTTAGTCATGTCCGACTCTGTGCGAGTTTCTTTAGGAGACAGAAAAATCAAAGGGAAAAAAAAATCAATCCTTTATTCATTCATCAGTCATCTACTGAGTTCTAAACAAAACACTGTTAGGAACCTCACTCTGTAGTCCTATCCTCTGGAGATTATTGCCATCATTCTCTGCTCTTCATTATCTGTTTCAACCTCACCCACCAACCACTCCCTGAGTGACAAGCATGGATGCATGCAGGCTGAGCACCCCTCTCACACCCAGAACAGAAGGATGAAGCAGGAGAGATGCTTACTCCCTTGGCTGTTAAAATTTGGGGGCACTAGGGGCCTCTTGCTTCCTTCTAGGCCAGGGCTCAGAGGATACAAGCATTTCCTTCCCTCTCTCGTAAGCAAGTTTCCTGGCTGGGTCTGACTATTTCCTTCAGGGCCCCCACTTCACAGCAAAGAATTCTCAGAAACTTTCCCACAAGCCCTCAGCCTCCTCAAGCCTCTGTAGCAGGTTCTCTTCCCTCCCAGAGTACCTCTGACTCTCAGGCCTCACCTGGGGGCTTCTCCTGAACTCAGTACTGGTCTTGCTTCATCTGCTGATATTTGAAAGACTGTGCTGACAGGGAGTAGAGCTTTGGAGAAATCCAAGCCCATAGACATATACAATAGATACAAATAGTTACATTAGTAGTAAATAGTAATATTAGATAGCAAGCAATGCACCTGGTCAAAATGAAGTGTGCTCCTGCTTGAAGTTATAACTTATCTATACCTGCTGCTGCTAAGTAGCTTCAGTCGTGTCTGACTCTGTGTGACCCCACATATGGCAGCCCACCAGGCTCCCCCATCCCTGGGATTCTCCAGGCAAGAACACTGGAGTGGGTTGCCATTTCCTTTTCCAATGCATGAAAGTGAAAAATCAAAGTGAAGTCGCTCAGTTGTGTCCGACTCCTAGCGACCCCATGGACTGCAGCCTACCAGGCTCCTCCGTCCATGGGATTTTCCAGGCAAGAGTACTGGAGTTGGGTGCCATTGCCTTCTCCACATCTGTACCTAAATACCTAAAAGTCTGAAGGATGATTTTTTTCTAAAAATGAAGTAGGTATTTCTTACTGAGTGCGCTTCTGTCTAAAGGGCTTCCATTTTCCTTTGCCTCTCCTTGATGTGCTAAATCACAAACACGTTTTTTGCAGGATTTCCCTGGGGCTTTCTATAAACACTGATTCCTTCTATTAATTACTCTTCAGTTAACTGAGCACTGTTCTTCAGTCGTTTAGTCATATCTGACTCTTTGCTACCCCATGGACTGCAGCACGCCAGGTTTCCCTGTCCTGAACCATCTCCCAGAGCTTGCTCAAACTCATGTCCATCGAGTTGGTGATGCCATCCAACCATCTCATCCTCTGACGACCCCTTCTCCTCTTGCCTTCAATCTTTCCCAGCATCAGGGTTTTTTCCAATGAGTCAGCTCTTTGAATCAGGTGGCCAAAGTACTGGAGCTTCACCATCAGTCCTTCCAGTGAATGTTCAGGGTTAATTTCTTTAGGATTGACTGGTTTGATCTCCGTGCAGTCCAAGGAACTCTCAAGAGTCTTCTTCAACACCACAGTTCAAAAGCATCAATTCTTCGGTGCTCAGCCTTCTTTATGATCCAACTCTCACATCCATGCATGACTACTGGAAAAACCATAGCTTTGACTAGATGGACCTTTGTTGGAAAAGTAATGTCTCTGCTTTTTAATATGCTGTCTAGGTTTGCTATAGTTTTTCTTCCAAGGAGCAAGCGTCTTTTAATTTCATGGCTCCAGTTACCATCTGCAGTAATTTTCGAGCTCAAGAAAATAAAGTCTATCACTGTTTTCATTGTTTCCCCATCTATTTGCCATGAAGTGATGGGAGAGGATGCCATGATCTTTGTTTTTTGAATGTTGAGATTTAAGCCAGCTTTTTCACTCTCCTCTTTCACTTTCATCAAGAGGCTCTTTAGTTCTTCTTTGCTTTCTGCTGTAAGGGTGGTGTCATCTGCATATCTGAGGTTATTGATATTTATCCCAGCAATCTTGATTCCAGCTTGTGCTTCATCCAGCCTGGCATTTCACATGATGTACTCTGCATATAAGTTAAATAAACAGGGTGACAATATACAGCCTTGACGTACTCCTTTCTCAATTTTGAACCAGTCCATTGTTCCATGTCTGATTTTAACTCTTGCTTCTTGACCTGCATACAGGTATCACAGGAGGCAGGTAAAGTGATCTGGTTTTCCCATCTCTTTAGGAATTTTCCAGTTTGTTGTGACCCACACAGTCAAAGGCTTTAGCATAGTCAATGAAGGAGAAGTAGATGTTTTTCTGGAAT
This sequence comes from Bison bison bison, assembly GCF_000754665.1. NCBI lineage: Eukaryota > Metazoa > Chordata > Mammalia > Artiodactyla > Bovidae > Bison > Bison bison. Next base: position 4,350,760 of record NW_011494961.1, read on the forward strand.
TCTGAGCATTACCTTTTGAATATCTGTTTTTCTTTAAAACGAAGGGAATGTACTTACAGATAAATAAAGCCTAAAAATATTCATGCTCTCTAGCATGGAAACAAAGAGGTGCTTATTCACTATTGATCCGTTAAAATTCTTCTCTTTCATGAATATCCAAGTAAAAAATGGTGGAAGTAAGAGAATAATGTGTTGGAGGTAACTAGAGTTGAACAATAGTGAAATGAACCCCCTTTATGTTCAATGACAAACCTCTATGCCTAAAAATTTGTTCCTTTATTATCCAGCACCATGTAGAACATCATGGTGCAATCCTAGAAAATATTACTGTGATTGTTTTCAACCCAGTGATTCTCAGTAGCAGACCATCTAGCTCACAAGCACTGCAGTGCTGGAACAGATGACTTCAGGAAGCTTTAAAGTAAACAGCCCAGGCTTTCTCATACATTACCTGAAGGAAATATTTTCTCCTAAATTTCAAATTATTTATTTAGGTTTCTAAGCAAATGCTTGCCATTAATATCTATGGATCTAGTTTTATGCCTAAGTGCACAGTCAACCAAGACATGTTCCCACAAGAAATCTGAAATCTTCACATGGACGTTACCCATAATAACATTTTACAGATGGTGATAAATGCTGAAATGTGCAATAGACACAAAAGAATCGATTAAAAGTGACTTAGAATCTTGAATCAATCCAATGCCTTTATTTTAAAAAACCACCTCTACTTTTAATTGTTATTCAGTAAGTCGATTATCTGTAATTTTTGTTTCCAATAATTCCAAGCATTTAAAAAGTATGATTGTGTTTCAAAATGTTCTCCAACTAAGTGGTTTTCAACTGCCTTGCTTCAGGGTACATAAGAATCTTATATTCATTCATTCTCAGAACACCTGCAGGGCAGAATCACATTGGAAGATTCTGCCAACAAGCCAAGAGCAGCAGGTAAGAAAACAAGGGTAAACAGGAATGTGTTTTCTGTGTACGAAATTAACAAACACTCACAGGTTAACCATAAGACAAAGATACAGCCAACTGAAAAAAAAAGTCAGATTTAAGGAAAGAGTTTATCATTATGAACTCTCTCTCCAGAAACTAGCCCTCTCCAGAAATTAAAGACCCTAAGTCACTCACTTTCTTAAAAATAAGCGCTTCAGGTTTGTTATTAAGACGTTTTCTATCTTTCCAGTGGGAGTTTAGTTGAAGCAAGCCTGAGTTAGATCTTAGCATACTTGGGGACTTTCAATTTTATTTGATGGTGTCTCCACACTTGCTTTACGAAATCCACAAAGACCAATTTAAATGGCAGTCTAAAAATTATTACATGAGAATTAAACATGGGAAACATGTTTGTATAAAAAAGGCAAATGTGGTAATTTAGCTCCAGATTTAATAGGGATTTTTGCCTCAGGTATCCCTTGTAAATTGGAACAGACATTCAGGAACAAGTGAGTGTTCCAGAAGGGCTTTTAGTGTTCCACGTCATACAATATTAATCACTATATTTTCTTAATGTACCAAAGATATTGAATCACTTAGCGGATGCCTTACCAAAAAATGTATGTATGAAAACAGCTTTTACTATATCTCAATAGCAACTGTAGAACTCATTAAGTTCTAGGATGATAGCCAAATCTTCTCATCAATGAGAAAAAAATAAATATACATATGATGACATCTTTGGGAATCTCTACAATAACTATTAACTCATTGTGCAAGGGTTACTCTTGGGTTAGGGTTATGCTAGATTTAGAAATATTTACCAATTTATGCCATTTATCTCATAATTTCACAAAAACAACGGAATGATCTCTGTTGTTTCCGAGGCAAACCATTCAATATCACCATAATCCAAGTCTATGCCCCGACCAGTAATGCTAAAGAAGCTGAACGGTTCTATGAAGACCTACAAGACCTTTTAGAACAAACACACAAAAAGATGTTCTTTTAATTATAGGGGACTGGAATGCAAAAGTAGGAAGTCAAGAAACACCTGAGTAAGAGGTAAATTTGGCCTTGGAGTACAGAATGAAGCAGGGCAAATGCTGATAGAGTTTTGCCAAGAGAACACACTGGTCATAGCAAACATCCTCTTCCAACAACACAAGAGAAGACTCTACACATGGACATCACCAGATGGTCAACACTGAAATCAGATTGATTATATTCTTTGCAGCCAAAAACGGAGACGCTCTATACAGTCAGCAAAAACAAGACCAGGAGCTGACTGTGGCTCAGATCATGAACTCCTTATTGCCAAATTCAGACTTAAATTGAAGAAAGTGGGGAAAACCACTAGACCATTCAGGTATGACCTAAATCAAATCCCTTACAGTGAAACTGAGATAGATTTAAGGGACTAGATCTAATAGACAGAGTGCATGATTAGCTGTGGATGGAGATTCATGACGTTGTACAAGAGACAGGGATCAAGACCATCTCCAAGAAAAAGAAATGCCAAAAAGCAAAATGGCTGTCTGAGGAGGCCTTATAAATAGCTGTGAAAAGAAGAGAAGCAAAAAGCAAAGGAGAAAAGGAAAGATATACCCATTTGAATCCAGACTTCCAGAGAACAGCAAGGAGAAATAAGAAAGCCTTCCTCAGTGATCAGTGTAAAGAATAGAGGAAAACAAAAGAATGGGAAAGACTAGAGATCTCTTCAAGAAAATCAGAGATGCCAAGGGAACATTTCATGCAAAGATGGGCTCGATAAAGGACAGAAATGGTATGCACCTAACAGAAGCAGAAGATATTAAGAAGATGTGGCAAGGATACAAAGAACTGTATAAAAAAGATCTTCACGACCCAGATAATCATGATGGTGTGATCACTCACTTAGA
>NW_011494961.1:4353702-4354341 GCF_000754665.1 Bison bison bison
AAAGCTAGTGGAGGTGATGGAATTCCAGGTGAGCTATTTCAAATCCTGAAAGATGATGCTGTGAAAGTGCTGCACTCAATATGCCAGCAAATTTGGAAAATTCATCAGTGGCCACAGGACTGGAAAAGGGCAGTTTTCATTCCAATCCCAGAGAAAGGCAATGCCAAAGAATGCTCAAACTACCGCACAACTGCACTCACCTCACACGCTACTAAACTAATGCTCAAAATTCTCCAAGCCAGGCTTCAGCAATATACGAACCGTGAACCTCCAGATGTTCAAGCTGGTTTTAGAAAAGGCAGAGGAACCAGAGATCAAATTGCCAACATCTGCTGGATCACTGAGAAGGTAAAAGATTTCCAGGAAAAGATCTATTTCTGCTTTATTGACTATGCCAAAGCCTTTGACTGTGTGGTTCACAATAAACTGGAAAATTCTGAAAGAGATGGGAATATCAGACCATCTGACATGCCTCTTGAGAAATCTGTATGCAGGTCAGGAAGCAGCAGTTAGAACTGGACATGGAACAACAGACTGGTTCCAAATAGGAAAAGGAGTATGTCAAGGCTGTATATTGTCACCCTGCTTATTTAACTTCTATGCACAGTATATCATGAGAAATACTGGGCTGGACGAAGC
>NW_011494961.1:4354441-4357825 GCF_000754665.1 Bison bison bison
GATATGCAGATGACACCACCTTTATGGCAGAAAGTGAAGAGGAACTAAAGAGTCTCTTGATGAAAGTAAAAGAGGAAAGTGAAAAAGTTGGCTTAAAGCTCAACGTTCAGAAAACTAAGATCATGGCATCCAGTCCCATCACTTCATAGGAAATCGATGGGGAAACAGTGGAAACGGTTAGAGACTTTATTTTTTGGGGCTCCAAAAATCACTGCAGATGGTGACTGCAGCCATGAAATTAAAAGCCGCTTGCTCCTTGAAAGAAAAGCTATGAGCAACCTAGACAGCATATTAAAAAGCAGAGACATTACTTTGTCAACAAAGGTCTGTCTAAGCAAAGCTATGATTTTTCCAGTATTCATGTATGGATGTGAGAGTTGGACTATTAAAGAAAGCTGAATGCTGAAGAATTGATGCTTTTGAACTGTGGTGTTGGAGAAGACTCTTGAGAGTCCCCTGGACTGCAAGGAGATCCAACCAGTCCATTCTAAAGAAGATCAGTCCTGAGTGTTCATTGGAAGGACTGATTTTGAAGCTGAAACTCCAATACTTTGGCCACCTGATGTGAAGAACTGACTCACTGGAAAAGACCCTGATGCTGGGAAAGATTGAAGACGGGAGGAGATGGGGACGACAGAGGATGAGATGGTTGGATGGCATCACCAACTCAGTGGACAGGAGTGTGGATAAACTCTGGGAATTGGTGATGGACAGGGAGGCCTGGCGTGCTGCAGTCCATGTGGTTGCAAAGGGTCAGACACGACTGAGCAACTGAACAGACTGAACTGAACTGATATCATAATTAATATTTTTCCTTTCCAACACTAGGATACTGAAGGGTTAAAGTCTATTCCTGGAGTCAATATTGTTCAGTCTGTCCTATCACTCTCAATACTTTTCCCACCTTCTTTTAGTTCTCCATATTAAGAAGGCAATTGGTGGTCCATTGGCTAAGGCTCTGAGCTCCATCCAAGTTCAAATCCTGATCTGGGATCTAGATTCCGGATGCTGCAAGATCAAAGATCCTGCCTGTGGAAACTAAGACTCAGCACAGTCAAATAAATAAATATTTTAGGACTATATTAAAGGCAGGGAGGGCAGCTGAGGGACTTCCCTGGTGATCCAGTGGCTAAGACTCCATGCTCCCAATGCTGGGGGCCCAGGTTCCTTCCCTAGTTGAGGAACTAGGTCCTACGAGACACAATGAAGACTTCACTTGCTTCAACTAAAGGTCCTGCATGCCTCAACTAAGACCTGGTCCAGCCAAATAAATAAATAAAATTTCAAAATAAATACTGAAAAAGAAGAAGAGGGCAGCTGAATTCCAGTAAACAGAACCAGGAATTAGAGAATCACTATTAAATCACTTCAGAGCCAAGTCAACTTGCTTAAATGTCAGGACTTGACATGTAACTATGAATTTGCAGATAAGTCTACTTTTAAACTTAATGCTTTCCAGTAAAACTCTGCCTCCCCCCAAGCCCTATACCCCAGGAGAACAACCACCTTCCATCTCTCTAACAAAAGGTATTCAGCTAGCCAATTTGCGCTCAAACCACTCATTTTCACATGCAAATATCATTGTACATTACCATTTAGGCCCTTTAAATGTGATTTTTCTATTTAAAGTCCAGTGGTGAGGCTTTAGAGATCCCAGCCTGTGGTCTCTGGATTAAGATTTCATTTCTAATTATCATTTCCTTTTGGTGTTAATGTGTTTGTTCCTTATTAGTGCCACTCACTGGCCTGGATGTAAACCAGATTAAAAGAAATTCCTTTGATTTTCCTGTTTTCAAAGATACAAAAGAATTTCTCACTTTGAGGATCCCCACAGAGTCCTGGGTGAAGAATGTATCACCTCAGGATGTTGATACCCTTCATTATAACTTTCGTTCTTAGAAATTCCTCAATCTCAAAAGACCTGGTTACTGTTACTCCTTTCTGTGGGGGAATATGCGTCTGATACTGTTAATTGCACTCAATTCCTGAAATAATATAATGCATACTGAAGTTCATTTTAGGAATCTTGGAAATAAGTGAATACAGTTATAGACCTAGCTACTGCTTAAAATTGGATATTTGAATACATTTGTTGAAGTCTCTGCAGAAACATAAAATAACCAAAGTATAGGATCACCAAATAATAGGAATAATTTTTAAAAAACTTTATCAGGCTTTCCCTGCTGGGCATAATTAACATTTAAAATAATAGATGAAAAATAATAATAAATCATTTAAACCAATTCGAAAGTAATAAAAATGAAATTACTAAATTCTTTTAACTTGTCAAAGAGTTGTTCCTATTCTGCAAATCTTCAGATTAAAAATTGAATATAAGTTAACAGTAAAGCATGTGTAAAAGATAAGAACCTCATCATCTGCATCTTTCCAATACAAGACAAATGATGATGTTTTTCTTTATCCAGATAATTTTGCACGTTAGAAAGAAGTAGGTGTGTAAAGGCATTTCTGGCCCCTAAGATAACTCTGCTACCTCCACAATACAAAAAACATTTTATTTGGATTCTCCTTTTATTTGCATCATATGTAAGAAATTTCTTAAAAAGCAGCTTCACTAATGTAAAACACACACAAAAAAGTGCTCTTTACGATTAATTTTTCAATTTTCTTAATTCTTGTACATTTTAATGATTAACAAAACTTGGTCATACATGCTAACATAATTGTCATCACAAATATGTGTAATCATATCTAATACCTGCCAAATTATCCTAGCAACTATACCACTGAAAATTCAGTAGATTTTTTTCAAGGGATAAAGTGAGGAGCAGAGGTTGTTAAGTTTACAGGATAAGATCTATACTGTATTGCCAAAAAAGAAGAAAAAAATGTTATTAGAGTTGCTATGTATGAATTTATATTTGATGCTTATGTTTCAGTACCTGTACAGTAGGTGTATATGGAATTTTTCTTTCTAAATATTAGTCACAGGAAAAAAATTAGAGAACTATATAATGAAAGGAAAAGCAGTGGTAAATATGACCACCTATTTATGAACAGGATAAAGAAAAACTGTGATAAATGGAGTTCAAGAATTCCAATCAACTGCAAAAAAAGTTAGTTGATTACAGGTACCGTATACAAAAAGTCCTCATAATTAAAAAAAGCCCAAAGCACCAACTGGAAAGGACAAAGCCTGTGAGCAAACATTCACCAATAGGACAACAAGCTTATAAAAATATGTCTAACCTAAAGAAACACAATCTGGAATCAAGATTGCCAGGAGAAATATCAATAACCTCAGATATGCAGATGACACCTCCCTTATGGCAGAAAGTGAAGAGGAACTAAAAAGCCTCTTGATGAAAGTGAAAGTGGAGAGCGAAAAAGTTGGCTTAAAGCTCAACATTCAGAAAACGAAAT
>NW_011494961.1:4358008-4375592 GCF_000754665.1 Bison bison bison
GAAGAAGGCTGAGCGCCGAAGAACTGATGCTTTTGAAGTGTGGTGTTGGAGAAGACTCTTGAGAGTCCCTTGGACTGCAAGGAGATCCAACCAGTCCATTCTGAAGGAGATCAGCCCTGGGATTTCTTTGGAAGGAATGATGCTAAAGCTGAAACTCCAGTACTTTGGCCACCTCATGCGAAGAGTTGACTCATTGGAAAAGACCCTGATGCTGAGAGGGATTGGGGGCAGGAGGAGAAGGGGATGACAGAAGATGAGATGACTGGATGGCATCACCGACTCGATGGATGTGAGTCTGAGTGAACTCCGGGAGTTGGTGATGGACAGGGAGGCCTGGATGCTGCGATTCATGGGGTCGCAAAGAGTCAGACACGACTGAGCGACTGAACTGAACTGACTGAATGACAAATCAAGAAGTAAGTACATGTTAATCCAATGTATTTTGAAATGTATTTTGACTGTCAGATTGGCAAAGATAAAAAATGAGAGGAAATATTTATCATTGGCAAGCATTCGCTGAAACACGCACTCTCATATTCTTTAAGCAGGAATGTAAATTTGTGCTGCAACTGTATAGGACAATTTGGCAGTACTAAAATTCAAAATACACATAATCTGACCCAGAAATTCAACTTCTAGGATTTAATCCTAAGGAAATATCAAAGGTAACATGAAAATTGAAAACAATGCAAATGTCCCCAAAGAGCAGAATTACCCATCAAAGGTAATTCCGCAGCCATTAAGTCAAAGTACTTGTATTATTTTACCTAAAATGTTCAGCAAAAATTTAAACTACAGAAAAATATACATCTACATGTGCTGGTTTAAACAACAGACATGTGAAAGCACTGGAAGACTCATATTAAGGAAGTTATCTTTAGTTTTCTTCATCTTGTATTTTCCATTAATGTATTTCCTTAGTGTTTCAAGTTTTTATAAGCATGTATTATGCTGTAATTTCCCTGGTGGCTCAGATGGTAAAGAGTCTGCCTGCAATGCAGGCGACCTGGGTTCGATCCCTGGGTCAGGAAGGTCCCCTGGAAAAGGAAATGGCAACCCACTCCAGTATTCTTGCCTGGAAAATCCCATGGACAGAGGAGCCTGGTGGGCTATACATAGTCCATGGGGTCACAAAGAGTTGGACACAACTGAGCAACAAACACACAACACATGCTGTAACCGGAAAAATACAATAAAATTCAATATATACAGTTAAAACAAAATATGTAAATAATAATTTAGTAACTAAACAAAGTGACTCCTACAGGAGTCTACTGTGACGGACTTGTCAGTTACCAAACGTGGACTGCCTGTATTTTCGTGTTTCTGTTCCAAATGGAAAGGAAAGAACCTAGAAACCATTAAAATGGGGAGACTGGGAAAGAAGCCAGTTCCCTAACGACTGCGTTATTGACCAAGCAATGCAGTGAGCTGATGTGGGAAAAGATTTGCTTTTACAGCCTAAGGAAGATTAAAGTTCCATACTCTTCATGCAAAAGAGCAGCGTCAACATGTGGGCTTTGACTTGATTTGCTGGCCCCAGCAGATCTCAGACGGACATATGGAATGAAGATGGAGATCTCCAAAATCTGTGTTTTGTTGGAATGGAATTTTCGGATCATCTGGCATTTCATTTAGGGAGACTTTTTCCTCATTTAAGTATTACTTTGTTTTAACAAAGTAAAGCTGTTCATGTTACTTCCCTACTTACAAATCTATTACCAGTAACCATTGTTCAAAGGATAATGCCCAAACTCTTCCTTATCAAGGCAAACAGGAGCTTAACACTGTGGTCCCAACCTACCTTAACTGGCCTTATCTAGCATCTCAGTTCATCCAATTCCACACCCAATCTACACACACACACACACACACACACACACACAGAAACAATTTAGTGAAAAGTTTGATAAGGACACAGTAGAAACAGTGTGGACTTCATATTCTCTGTGGAGCATTCCCTGAGTTTGTGTGGTATTTATCCCACTTTATTTTATTTATTTGTTTATTCTATGCCCTAAATAGTAAATAACTTATTATTCTCTGCCCTAAATAGTAAATAACTTATTCAAGTAAAGTGTAAGGAAAATGGAATCCAATACCAGCTTTAAAGATTCACAAACCAACCATTTCACAGGAAGCATTGATGAAATTCAAATGGAACAAGAAACCAAAAATAAATGTATCACGATAAAATTATATCCGGAGCAAAATATGACTGAGTATTTATCCTAGGCAACTCTACAGAGCTCCACCCTAAGCTGGCGGTGGTGGGGGACAGCCCACACTTCCCACACTTCTCTTCCCTAAGACAGCATGGACAGGGGAGTTCGCTTTGTCCAGGTGACCATGTAATGAAAAGGAAACCCTCTACCTGGGTAAAGCCAAGTATAGAGCCGACAGACCTGTTGGAAAGAAAAGGCCTTACTAGAAAATGCTTTTGGAAGGACGAAAGTCTACTGTTTAGGGAAAAGCTCAGTGGGAGCCATTAGATCACTGAACGAAGGGAGTCACGCTCATCTTGGTCTCGTGGGTGTTTATGTCCAGGTGAGAAAGGCAAGCTGAATCTCTGAATCTCTGGATACTGAAGCACACAGTAAATGTTTGTTGCTAGGGAGAGAATGGTTGTCATATGTGATAATAATCCTTCAGAGAATATGCTTTTCTCCCTTTGGTAATAACCATTTGTTTCTGCTTTTTCCTCTTTTTCTCCACTCCCTCAAACAGAACCTGGACTACAAATACTGACTCCTAAGCACATTTAAAAGGAGCTGGTTGGTAGTAAGAATTTGGAAAATAAAACAGCTGAGCTAGAAAACTGAGCCTGCACACATGAGTTTACTTCTTAAGAATGGTTTTTCCCAAGAAAAGCATTACCATTCATTTGAAAAGTCAGATAACATATATTTTGTGTCTTTTCTGCATCATGCATCATACTAGGCACTGGGGATAAAATAAGATACAGTCCAACCCCTTGAGGATGTTACAGATGTTAAAACAAAGAAGTTCATTAAACTGGGACTTCCCTGGAGGTCCAGTGGTTAGGACTCCGCCCTTCCACGGCAGGGGGCTCGTGTTCCATCCCAGGGAGGGGACTAGGATCCCACATGCCTTGCAGTGTGGCCAAACACAAAGAGCAAAAGAAAAGAAGTGTATTAAACTAGAAGTGGCAACAATGAAAGCTTATAAAGGTAGAGGCCGAGCACAAAGAAAGACTGATCGATTCAACCTGGGAGATTCAGAAAAGGCTCCCCTAAAGGAATGACTCTTAAGATGAGTCTAGAGAAAGGCGTAGACTGCCTGGGTGGCATGGAGGGAGGAAGGCTTGGAATCCAGACAAAGGAATTTGTATGAAAGAAGCAAAATTTGCATGGCCCATTCAGAGATGCGGGGCCCTGCTCTGAAGGGCCAAATCAGGATCTTACAAGCCTTATTAAGAATCTGAACTTTATCTTAAAGGCAATAAAGAATCATTCAATAGTTTCAGGCAAGGAAATAACAGGATCAAATTTGAATTTTAAAAAGATCTTGCTGGCGGCAAAGTAAAGGATAAAGTAGAGAACATTCGAGGCAGGATAAAAGAGATGAGAACCAGCAAAGTGCAAAAGAGCAAAGAAAGGTACATTAAGAAATGTTAGTTCATCATCCTACTTGAGGTGGGGGTGAGGGATATACTGACAAAGATTAAATTTTAATCCATTGTTTTAGTATCAAAATGTTTGTATTGTACACATCTTCCCCCAGCCCTGAAACTCCAACCGTACTTTTCTGATACATCCAGAAGAAGCATATAGGTTGTTTTATTGCCCTACAGAGCCTTAATGCTGACTGTGCACTGGCATCTAAAGACCTTCTAGTTCAGGGCAAACTGTGAGTTTCATGGAAATAGGTAGAGGAACCATTCACTGGAAAACTAACCTGACATTGACCTGGGCTTGCTTAGAGCTAGAAAGAATCTCCTAGGATGAACAGGGATGCAATCTATTTAGACAAATTTCCCACATCCTTCTGAAGAAAATATGGTAACACAAGGTCATACTGATGGGATTGAAGATTGGCCTCCTCAAGTATCTATCACTCAGTAAATTAATCAAAATGTTTATTATAAACAAAATATTTTAGATATAAACTTAGAAAGTATATGTAAGATTATATATATGTATGTATATAAATAATATATGCATATATATATAATATAATTTACCAATATTTATTTAGTTCCAATTGGGTTTCATGGGAAGTGACAAATGAAACATAATCCCTGCCCTTGTAGGATTTACACTTGAAAAAATAAAGGTTTACATATATATATATATCCTCATATTTTCTGAATATAAAATATTATGTCATAAAAGGTAAATTTGAAAATGTATTTCACAGCATACCTCTCTCTCTCTCTCTTTTCCTTTGTCTCAGTTTGTGCTAATTTTAGTTCCCTGAACAGGGATGGAACCTCAGTTCTTGCAGTGAGAGCTCAGAGTCCTAACACTGGACTGCCAGGAAATTGCAACATACTTTTGTATAAAGCACTCAAATATTTCAGAAGTTACTTTCATCCTATATCTACACTTCTTTTTAAATGGTTTAGACTCATTTTTAACATTATTAATTCAAGGTGACAATTTGGGTAATACAGGAAGTATTTTAGGCGGAAATTTTAAATTAGTGCAACTACTATTTTTTAATCACAAACTTTGCATCCTATTGTTTCCTTCCTTTCCTTCACCCATCATAGGCAATTCATCAGGAAGTCTGCATCTTTATCTCCTAAATACCTTCAATACCACCCACTTTTCTCTATCTCCACTGATACTACTCTAATCCAGGTTATCTATCTCTTCATGGATTACTACATTATCTTAACTAGTTGTGCTAATACTCTTGTCCCCCTTTCACCTAATCTCCATCAGTAGTGAGTGAATTTTTTAAAAAGTAATTCAGATGATGTCACTCACCTACATATTATCAATTAATGTTCAGCGACTCATAAGCAACTACTAATGAGCAGTTCTCCAGAAGTTCTTCATCATGACAGTGGATGGAATAACTGTTGCATGTTTTTATCTACTTAATTTTTCCATGGATGCAAAACACCCCCCTTCCCCACCTTTGCTTCTTGAGTATTATTCTGTCTCACTTCAATTCCTGTCTCATTATTCCACATTAAATGAAGTCTGAAAATGATTCCACTACACAGGATCTCAAAGGTCCTAACCTCCATTCGTTTTGTTTTTATCTGTATAACTCAATGAACAATTATACAGCAACCCAATCTATAAAGTGATATGAGCTCTATTTTATTAGAATAAATGTGTTATCTCTATTTCTTGTGAAGATATGTGGTAAGACTTACCTAAGATAATAACTTGGAGCTGGTTATGTGCTTGACTCTTGGTGGGCAGGCATGGTGGTGCTGATGGGAGCTTATGGGAGTTCTCTTCTGATGGCTTTAATTTTTCTCAGTGAATCCAGAAGCAAGGTGAGAGTGAAGGGGAAGGATGAGGTGTTAGAGGTTTAAGAGAACGGAGATATGAAATTATAACATACAGTGATAAAGTGAATGGTCTAAGGCACTAGTTTGCCAAGGGTGGTGCGCAGATGAGCAGTACTAATAAAACATGGGAAGTTATAAGAAATTACAGATCTCAAGGCCCACCACACTTACTGAATCGGAAGCTTTGGAGGTGAGGTACTCCTGGATGTCTTCTTCTAACTAGCACCTGCCCCAGTGAGAGTAATAATACACTGAAATCTGCATACATGGGATGAGGGAACTGCTGTAACATTTCTGGACAGCATTAAGAGCCCCCGGAGGTTCAGGATTATGAACATAAAAGGAAATCAGGTACTACTGTTGCAGATTTAACGGTGGGGTGCCAGGCTTGACGTAAATGGAGATTTTAACTTAACTCAAGTTTGTGGATTCCTGTTATTGTACCTTTTCTTAAAATTTCAATGTATGTTTTTATCAATGTTAAAAATAAAACAAAAACATATTTGAAAAATAAAACCTGGGGACTTCCCTGGTGGTCCAATGGTTGAGACTTTGCCTACCAATGCAGGGGATGCAGGTTCGATTCCTGATGGGGGAACTAAGAGCTCACATGATGGAGCCAAAAACAATAAAAAATAAAACCTGAACCACATGTTTTTCACCTCTAAAGCAGAAACACAGGATGAAGCATAAATCACTAGATTGAATCCAGCGTCCTCATTACACATGTGAGTATACCTCAGTTGATTAAACTGGCCTCCTTTTAATTCTAATTGATAAGAATTCCTACTTTGAATAGGAAATTAGACACTGGTTATGTTCAATAATGACAATGATATTTTTAAGAACTGTTTTTCTGGAAACTTTTTCGTGTACTTGAGTTAAATCAGTGATTCTCTAATATTTTCCTCTGCCAACAAAAGAGAGGCAACAACACAGATTTATCAGAAAGAGTAGAGGGGAGGTAGAAGGAAACTGCTCCTCCTCTCAGAAGGGAATATCAGGAAGTTGGTAATTTGGCGTAAGAGGGTGTGGACAGAAGTAGCTTTTAAACGCTTCCATCCTATGCATATTATTTATTTACTGGGGGGAGGAAGTATAGTTGATTTGCAATATCGTGTTAATTTCAGGTACACGGCAAAGTGATTCCATATACGTATATGTACCCCAGGTATACTTGCCTCTCCATTTCTGGAATCACTTGGGAATTTTACTGATAACCTCAAGGTCAAAGGGTCAATCCCTAGATTCCTGAGTATCAAATGCAGTTCTCTCTGCTTGCTGTTTCTAAGCACAGGCTCATGACTCCAGGTTAGAGAGCAGTAAACCAACAGCGCAATCTGAGCAGTCCCACGACAGAAAGGCACGTCAATCACACACATAATCCTAAAGGAAATCAACCCTGAATATCCATAGGAAGGGCTGATGCTGAAGCTGAAGCTCCAATACTTTGGCCACCTGATGTGAAGAGCTGACTTACTGGGAAAGACCCTGATGCTGGGAAAGACTGAGAGTAGGAGGAGAGGGGACGACAAAGGATGAGATGGTTGGATGGTATCACCGACTCAATGGACATGAGTTTGAGTAAACTCCAGGAGTTGGTGATGAACAGGGAGGCCTGGCGTGCTGCAGTCCATGGGGTCGCAAAGTCAGACACGACTGAGCAACTGAACAACAACAACATCACACACACACTTGCTTCCAGTTTCAGCAATCGGTTTTTACATCTAGGGCTTCCTCCCCTACATTTTACCATGTTAAGTGTTTCCCATCATTTAGTATTCAGACAAAAGAGACTTTTCCTTACCTATTTTAACTCTGCTTCTCTTTTTTCATTGAACTCATACTGAATGTGTTATTCTTACCACAGAATCCAGAATTTTCCTGAACCCGCAGACTAGGTTAATGCTTAATCACTAAGTCGTGTCCAACTCTTTGCAACCCTAGGGACTATAGCCCAGTAGGCTCCTCTGTCCATGGGATTCTCCAGGGAAGGATACTGGAGTGGGTTGTCATGCTGTCCTCCAGCAGATCTTCCCGACCCAGGGATCGAACCCATGTCTCCTGTGTCTTCTGCACTGCAGGCGAATTCTTTACAGCTGAGCCACTGAGGAAGCCCCAGACTATGTTAAAATGCCCGCTAAACCCTGCCAACAAATAGCTCTTACAATTCTCAGAGCACCCATCAAATCACAAGTTAATGAAATCATTTGTTTAATTGCCTGATGTATGCTCTATCAAGGCAAGGATCTTGTGCATTTTGTTCAATTGTGTATCCCCAGTGCCTACTACGAGCCCTGGCATAGGATAGATGCTCGGTAAATAACGGTGGAAATAACAAGTGAATATCCCCTTATACACTACGGGTAGTCAAATATGTACATTAGATGAAAAGTGCGACAGTCTGTTAGATTAATGGGCCCCGATAAACTGCCCCGCTGCTGTTCACATCCTGTGCAGTCCCCTCTTCTCAAATCCGACACACTGTACCCAATAAAATACAGCAGAATACACTCTGTGTCGATAAGCAGGCCCAAACCTTAATAAAGCTTAGCAGCATCCTCTTTCGGAGATTTGGAAACTAATCCATGTACATAGGGGCTTCCCTGGTGGATCAGTGGTAAAGAATCTGCATGCCAATGCAGGAGATGTGCATTCGATCTCTGGGTCAGGAAGGTCCCCGGAGAAGGAAAGAAATGGCAACCCACTCCAGTATTTCTTGCCTGGGAAATCTCATAGACAGACAAGCCTGGCAGGCTACAGTCCACGGGGTCACAACAGAGTTGGACATGACTTAGTGACTGAACAACCTCCACCAGGTATTAATTCAACTACCCTGAGACCACTAAGACAGAAGGAAACCCAAATGACCTATATGCTGGGGCCCCATGGAAGAGCGCTGAGAATGCAGCTGACAGCAAGAACTCAATCTCCTCCCCAAGCCAGAACCAACTTCCCAGGTTTGTAAATGGGCCGTCTGAGATGTGGACCATCCAACCCCAGTCAAGCAGTCACGTATTTTCTAGACATAAGAGAGTCTGCTGCTGCTGCTCTGCTGCTAAGTCACTTCAGTCGTGTCCGACTCTGTGCGATCCCATAGACGGCAGCCCACCAAGCTCCGCCGTCCCTGGGATTCTCCAAGCAAGAACACTGGAGTGGGTTGCCATTTCCTTCTTCAATGCATGAAAGTGAAAAGTGAAAGTGAAGTCGCTCAGTCGTGTCCGACTCTTAGTGACCCCATGGACTGCAGCCTACCATGCTCCTCCGTCCATGGGATTCTCCAGGCGAGAATCCTGGAGTGGGGTGCCATCGCCTTCTCGGAAGAGAGTCTGATGTGTTATTAAATCAAGCATTATGAAGTGTCTGCACATTGTAGGCATCACTTAATCCTCACAATGGGTCTGCGCTCCTCAAGGTGGTAGTAGTTAGTTGCTAAGTCATGGCCAACTCATTGTGACTCCATGGACTATAGCCCGCCAGGCTCCTCCGTCCATGGGATTCCTCAAGCAAGAATACTGGATGGGTTGCTATTTCCTTCTGCAGGAGATCTTCCTGACCCAGAGATCAAAGCTGGGTCTCCTCCATTGTCGGCAGATTCTTCACTGACTGAGCAACCAGGGAAGCCCCATGCTACACATATTAGTCCCAGTTTACAGATGAGCAAACTGAGGGTTAGAGAGATGAAGTAACCAGTTGAAGGCCACACAGCAAGCAAGATTCAGTGCCAGATTTGAACTCAGCAATACACTTTCAGAGCCCAAGATCTTAAAAACACTACAGTGATTCTCAGAAAAGCACCACCACCACCATCCATTCGTCACAGCCATTTAATTGTGCTTCTTAAACGAAGAAGACAGCGTATCTGTCACACTAACCACTTCCCTTTCTAGTCTCAGCAGAGCTCCTCCAGGGCCAATGGTCAAGTGGGAGAATCCACAATATTTCACCTTTAAAAGCGGTTGGCAGAAAGAGAGTTAGCCTTGCCAACATTAGCACCTATGGTAATGATATGACTGTGCAAAGAAAATCTGTCTGACCATAAATTTTCTCCCCACCTGGCAGATGCCTGAAATGTGCCATCTCAGAGGAGAATTGACAATGCTCTTTACATACATCTCTAAACCCAATTCTCTGGACTCAACTTCATGTGTAAAATTAGAGAATTCTATTTTTTTTTAATTCTACAGTTCTATTTTTTTATTTCTTTAAGATAAATTTAGCAGCAACGTCATTAGGTTAGGTAACTTAGATAATTTGGCTGCTGAAGTCATTAAGCTAGGCAAAGCAGTATAAAATACCATGACTTAGTTGAACGGTACTGGTAATACATGGGATTTATTTCTATTCTGAAACCTACAAGACAAGGAAGAATTTAGCAAACACTTAGTACAAATGACTCCCAGACACATTATCTACATGAAATCTGCCAGCAAAATTAAAACTTGTTGAGGAAAAAAAAATGTTTAAACCCAAGAATAAGAAATGCTACAGAACTAGCCCTCATGGTCTCCCCCAGCATACACAGCATGTAGCTAAAGCTATAGATGGGCTAAATTTGAAAATCTCCATTTATTCATTCCATACAAGTTAATTGAAAGTATTTAATGAAAACATTTCTGTTCCAATCAATATGAACAATCTGAGATGTACATTAAAAGAAGGAAATGTACATGACAGTATCTTTCTGGTAGCTTAAAATCTAGTAGGAAAGAAAAGATACATATGTGAATAATTACAATCAAGAAAAATGTAATATATGAAATACTGTATGATTCTTCTTACATGAGGGGCCTCCCCGACCCTGTGACTAAGTGTAAGTAAAGAATCCACTTTATCAAACAATGCAGGAGAGGAGAGTTTGATACCTGGGTCGGGAAGACACCCTGGAGGAGGGAATGGCAACCCACCCCAGTAATCTTGCCTGAGAAATCCCACGAACAGAGGACCCTGACTACGTCCACAGGGTTGCAAAGAGTCAGACACGACTGAAGCAACTGAGCACTACTCGCATGAGGTATCTAGAGTAGCTAAATTCACAGAAACAAAAAGTAGAATGGTGGTTACCAGGGGCTGTTGAAGTGATGCAAAGTGATACTGCTGTTTAATGCGTACAGAAGTTAAGTTTTGCAGGTTGAAAAAGCTGTAGAGACCAGTTGCACAATAATGTAACATATTTAACATTACTGAACTGCACACTTAGAAATGCTTAAGAGAGTCAATTTTATGTCAGAAGTTTTTACCACAATAAAAAAGAAAGGCAACAAAATATAAACACTACGTGAATTGTACAGAAAGTAAGTAGTGCAGGGGTTCAAAGAAATGAGAGATCCATCAGTTTGGTGTGAATGTTACTGTGATAAGGAAAGCCTTCTTGTAGGAAGTAAAACTGGTGTCAGTCTTTGAAGATGACTTGAGCCTTGACAGGTAGAGATAGGGAAGATTGAAGCGATGAGGAAAGTAGAAAAGGCTAGGGTACTGGGAGATCAGAAGAGATGCCACTCTGATCTCGCACTAAGCAAAGAGCACAGAGGAGAAATGCATAAAGAACCACAATCCAGGGAATTTCAGCCTCAAGTTAGTCACAGTTATATTTCCACTGTGCGGTATTTCAGAACTGAGACAACACACAAGACTGCCCTAGGGAAGGAAGTTTTTATTGCTTCAAACTTAGATTGACAAGAACATGTTATGATGTATCATTAGCAACAGCTAATAACAGTAATGATTTAATAAGTATAATGCAATCTAAGACACTTCACAAATAAACAAAAATTAAACCAAACTGGGCGAAATGCCCAGATTACTTCCTACACACACCAACAAAGTACCATACAAAGTAAAAATGGAAACAAATGTTTCACAATAATGCTGCTTATATTTTGGATGGTAAAAGAATGGAAGACTTTTTTTTTAATCTTTCCTGTATTACTTTTAATTTGTTTTAAAAATTAGCATGAGAACCTTGTCTAATAGAAAATCATTCCATGAAATAAATTTTCTTTATAATAATGACACTGGAAAATGAAAGTACTCCTTGAAAGATGGGGTCCCTTTGATAAAATAAAAGGACATACTCTCTTGGTCAGATTTCCTCAAAGCCTTCTCAGATCACTCTCCACATCCACGTATCACCAAGCAAAATGAGGATTACAGCCACACAGTGGCAGGTAACTTGTCTTTCATTGATTTTAAATACCCCAACAAGGCCCTTCCCAGCACTCTTAGTAAATAGTTCCTGACAATTAATGACTCTGAACACAAAAGACAGAAGGGACTAAGTCGTCCCTGGGGTGCATTTTGGCCCTGAATTTAACTAGAAAGTGGGAACAGCAGGAATGCTCCCATCACTTATTACACTAAGGAGAATGTTCTATACAATTGTCAAGCCACATCAGTAAGCCAATTTGGGGAGTTAGTTCCCTCACCCAGAAAGCAGAAAACACGGCATCTTCTCATAAGGAGAGACTCTGAGAGGGCTTACAACTGAACACTCACTCCTCACCCCTAAAAAGAAAGCAATGTTGCTAGCTTCTCCCATTTTCTTCCAAATTGTGTGTACATAGACACACACGTGTATGTTCACACACACATTACCACGTCACACTACATCATAAACCTGATCTGTGTCCAATTTTCCAATTTATTTCCACCTCCAATATCCTCAACCTCTGTTCACAGTATTAATCCTTGTTGAAGTTGACCTGTTCAATTCAGTCGAAGAAAATTTCATTTATTCATTCAACAAATGCCTAACTTGAACTAGACGCTGAGCCTACACCAGTAAACCAAACAAGAGCTTCTGCCATCACAAAGTTCAAAGTCTAACTTGCAAAATCACAATAGGCTATTAGTCTAAAACCTACCTAATTTGTGCAAAAAATATACTTGCATGAAACAACTAGAGAAAAATCACCAGTGGACTCAAATGCTTAATTTGAGTTATGGGCTACACATGGAGTGGACGCCGAGTCTCCAAACATCAGGGTTAAGAGGTAGAACTAGGTAAGCTTTGCTTAAGAAAGAATTTTACTCCGGGAAGATGTTTTAGACATAATAAAATCCAAATTCTTTACTTCTTTTGGTGAGGAATCTGCATCTCAGGAAGAACAGCGAATGCTGTTTAGATGCAGAAGGAGACCCAAGCCCTTTACAATCCAGAGTAGACTCAATATATCGTCTAGTGTCAATGAAGACCCACATAGATGACCTTTAAGAGCACCTTACAACCTTCATTGTGAGGCTGCAATTTTTTTGTAGAAAGCACTGTAAGGAGAGAACACTTCTTTGGGGGTATTCAGTAGTAGCAATGCAAAGAGTTCAAGGCCATGACCTCTACAGCCTGACTGCTGCACCTAAAATTTCTACTCTGCTACTTATTACCTGAGTGACCATGGGCCACAGACCTTAACGTCCCTTAATCTGTAAAATGGGAATGATAATGGTACTCATTCTATGGAGTCATTTTGAGATTAAAATGAGTTGATACACATACGGTGGTGTATGATGGGAAATGTTTAACAACTGGTTTGTGAGATAAGGTTGCACTGCAGAGATTGCTTATTTCCTTCCATGACTAATTTCAAGTCACCAACATAAAGCCAATCAGCTTACAGAATTTCTCATATTTTACAAATTGGCTCTCTCAAGCTGCCCATGGCATACCACTGCATGTAAAGCATTATAAAAGTGTCTGGCACTTGCTAACCACTATCTATTTATCTATCTATATCTATATTTAAATCTATACACACACACAATATGCAGATATTAGTTACTAAATATACTAATATATATGACAGCATTTTCTCTGATTTTGAATCATTCAAATACCCTATAATATTCAGAATAACTAAATTTATAGTGGTGCTCAGGGAGCCCTACTTCCCAGGAGGCCCCCCAAAACATACCATGTAACTAAAATACTATGTTTACTATGGAAATACAGCTCAACACAGACTCCCCCAAAGTCTCTGCCACTTCTAGTAGGATTCCCACCTTTATTCCCTCCTAGATAGAGCAGAGCCACTGCAAATGCATGATTTCTATTTGAGTGATATTATTTATGATATATGATTTATAACTTCATAACAATTAATCATGTATCCCACATGCTTCACTTACAACGTCTCAGCGAATCCTTACAGCAACCGTGTGAATGGATATTATTCCCAAGTGAAGAAACTGAGGCTCAGAGGGGACTCATAACTTTCCAAAGGGTGTACATCTAGGAAATAACATAACATATATACTTAACCTCGTCTTTTGAGGCTAAACCTTTAGGTTTGCTCCACTATCACAAATCACTTCATACTTATCTGAATTTTTTGTTTGGTTTTCATTTTTTTCAGTTCCATGTAAAAATTTGGGTTAGCTTATATAATGGTATTTTGACAATAACTCACCTTACAACAACTACTATATCCTGAGCCATGTCTGTATTATTTAATTTCATATATAAAATCCATAGTAAGCTCTAGCTAGATATTTATAAACACTGAGAAAACCCACCTTAGTATATAGTGCCCATTGAATGACTCATAATACTGAAATCAGTAAGGCTGATACTTTGATTTTCGTTATTTTTAATTTACATTCACAATAATAGAATTCTTAAGATAAGCTTAATTTGTGACTCTGAAGAAATTCTGGCATGGGGGGTTGAAGGGGTGAGAAAGAATCATACGAATTTGGTCCAGGGACTGTGTGAGCCAATACGAAATGTTTATGTGTTAACCGCAGAGGTGTAGAGGGGGGAAACATATACGATTTCAATCAATACAATCATCTGCTTTCAAAAAAACCAACGCTATGCCTGCAATCACAGAGAAATATAATACCCCTATTTTATTCATACAAGGATGCATTTATACATACTCAGTGTCATAACCTGAAACATGATCTGTTCACCCCCACCCCTCTGAGATTTCATTCTACCACTCTCCTCACCTACTTTGCTTGAGCTACACTGCCAAGCTCCCTGTTTCCGAAACACAAACCAGCCCTACCTTTGACCATTCCCATTTAACATCCGCCTAAAATGCTCTTCTCCCAGATGCGTGTCCCCTCCTTCGGATATTCCACACCTCTGCCTGATAGTCATCATTAGGGTGGTCTTCTCTGACCACCAAATGTCCAATAACAGCTCACACCTCCCCAACCTCCCTAGTGCTCCCACAATCATCTCGTTTTGTCTTTTCAGTAGCCCTTATCACCACCTGATACTTTATTTTTTTTTAACTGTGGTAAACTACACATAAAATATACCATCTTAACTACTATTTACATTGTTGTGCGACCAATCTCCAAAATTCTTTTCATCTTCCCAAACTGAAACTTTATATCCAATGAACAAGATTCCCACTTCCCCTCCCCAGAGACCCTGGCAAACACCATTCTACTTTCTGTCTCTGTGACTCTGACGACACCCTATGTAAGCAGAATCAGAGGATACCTGTCCTCTTGTGGATGGCTCATTTCACTTAACAGTGTCTTCAAGGATCATCCATATTGCAGCACGTCAGAGTCCTTTCTGCTAAGGCTGAACAATATTCCATTTTATGTACAGTTGGCCCTCCATGTCCAAGGTTCTACATCCATGATTCGCTCAACCACAGATTGCAAAATTCAAAAAAATTTTCCAGAACGTTCTAAAAACCAAACTGTGAATTTGACACATGGCAGGCAACTATTTAAATACATAGCATTTATACTATATTGGGTGTTACCAGTATTCTAGAGATGATATAAAGAATACGGAAGGATGTGCACATTATACGCAAACACTGCACCATTTTACACAAAGGACAGAGCATCCTCGGATTTTGATATCTGAGGGGGTTCTGAAACTGATACCCTATGGATACCAAGAGATGGCTCCATACATAAACATATATATACATGTAGCATGGTGCATGCTAAGTCGCTGCAGTCATGTCCCACTCTTTGCGACCCTATGGACTGCAGCCTGCCAGGCTCCTCTGTCCATGGGATTCTCCGAGCAAGAATACTAGAGAGGGTTGCCATGCTCTCCTCCAGGGGATCTTCCTGACCTAGGCACTGAACCTGAGTCTCTTATGTCCCCTGCATTGGCAGGTAGATTCTTAACCACTAGACTCACCTGAGAAGCCCTATATAAGTATGTGTATAGATTTTTTATTTATCCATTATTCCACTGATGGACACTTGAGTTGCTTTCACTTTTTTGGCTATAACACGACTTTGAATCCAAGTGGGCAGATATCTGTTCAAGTTTCTGCATTCAATTCTTTTGGTTACACACCTAGAAGTGGGATTGCTGGATCATATGATAATTCTATTTTTAACTTTTTGAGGAACTGCCATACTGTTTCCTATGGCAGCTGCACCATTTCACATTCCCATCAGCAGTGCACAGGGTTCGGATTTCTGCACATCCTCACCAACACTATTTTCTGCTTTTTGATAGTACTCATCCTAATGCCAGTGAGATCATATGTATTTATTTTTATGTCTTTATTGCTACCTTTTTTACCTATTAGAATATAAACTCTGTGAGAGCAAGGACTTCATTTCTGTCAGTGTTGTATTCCCAAAGCCTATAACACTGCCTGATACACATTAGGCATCCAAAAAATGTGTTGAATGAACTAATGAGAGCCCACCTAAAGAATTTCATTTATCTCAGTATAACTTTGAAATTGAAAAGAGAATATTTAATATAAGAATTATTAGATAGACCATCTCTAACAGATTCTCTCAGAAGTTTGAATATAAAATTGAGACTCTTATTACTGTTGATGACAATTTAACATTTTAAAGTAGATATAACTGCAGTAATGTAATTCATACATCATATCCAACTGAAGAATAAATTCTTTCAAAACACATTCTCAGCAATTGTCGAGAACCACATTCATTGTTCCTGTGACCATCATCTAAACTGTGTCTTTTGTTGTTAAGTTCTAAAGAAATGCTTTTAGATGACTATGTTTTTGATCACCATGGAAACACCAACCACAAAAGTCCTTATAGCAATAGCTAAACAGAAAAAGAATTTAAAAACAACTTTCCTTCCATTGAGGTAGATATATACATATATATATATATATGACATAGATGGATAGATATAGATATACAGACATACATATCTATGAGATAGATAGATATATTGATATAAGATAACACCTTTAAATCTAAGGATGGTAAACATCCAGTAAATTAACTGCAGATTTATGAGATTTAAAATTCAATGGAATTCTATTTATGTAGATGTATCAGATTTGCTGGTTGACTACCAAACACATTTCTCTAATTTCTCCCAACCATTTTGGTTGGATGACAATGTACCCAACCAAATGCCATCCTGTTCATTTTTAGGGATTTTTCAAAGGGTAGGCAGGCACATGATCCAGTTCTAACAATGAAATGAAAGGAGGCTTTTGCAGGATGGCTCCTAGGAAAGATTTCCCTCCCTTATAAGAAGGAGGCACAACCAGAGGAAGACCTGGCCACCACCTTCCCCCTACCCTTGCTTTTGGCTTTAGCTATTATACAAAGACATGATGCTTGGAATTGTGACCAAGAGAGATGACATAACACTTGAGGACTGCAAAACAGAGGGCCTAGAGAAGCTTCAATCACTGATCACGTTATTGAACCACTGAACCAACCGTCTTGGGATGGATAACTTCAGGCTCCTAGTGAGCTAAATAGTAGATATCTGTATGGCTTAGGGCACGATTAGGTGAAATATCTTAAATGATGTGTATGTATTTGTCTTGTGTGTGTTGTAGGTAAATTCTTCCATTAAACAGCTATGAATGTAGACCATAACTTCATCATTTGCAAAGAAAGAGACAGAGAGAGAGACTGTTAAGCGATTCAAATTTATAAGCTTTGGGAACCAGAAGTAAGGGTGAGTTAAAACAGAGTTGAAACCTAGAGGGATGGAATGGGGGGTGGGGTGGGAAGGAGGCTCAAGAGGGAGGGGATATATGTATACTTATAGCTGATCTTTGGAAGGAATGATGCTAAAGCTGAAACTCCAGTACTTTGGCCACCTCATGCGAAGAGTTGACTCATTGGAAAAGACTCTGATGCTGGGAGGGACTG
>NW_011494961.1:4375692-4388750 GCF_000754665.1 Bison bison bison
GAGGGACTGGGGGCAGGAGGAGAAGGGGATGACAGAAGATGAGATGGCTGGATGGCATCACCGACTCGATGGACGTGAGTCTCAGTGAACTCCGGGAGTCGGTGACGGACAGGGAGGCCTGGCGTGCTGCGATTCATGGGGTCGCAAAAAGTCAGACACGACTGAGCGACTGAACTGAACTGAACTGAACATTGGTGTACAGCAGAAACCAACACAAGATCGTAAAGCAATCATCCTCCAATTAAAAATAAATTTTAAAAGATTTTTAAAAAGAGAGAGAGAGTTGAAGACCAAATAGAAGGTATACTGCTACGACATTCTGTTTGCAGGAACTGTCCCTGCCAGCTTTGAAGCAATTTAGAGTATACAGAATGGGGGCACCTAGTTAAAAATCATTCAAACAGTATGTCTGCAGACACAGGAATGGGCGACATAAAAGTTAATGAAACAAGGATTTCCCTGGTGGTCTAGTGGTTAAGGATCCCCCTGCCACTGCAGAGGACACGGGTTTGATCCCTCATCCGGGGAGATTCCACATTCCTGTGAAGCAACTGAGCACCTAACTCTAGAGCCTGTGCTCCGCAATATGAGAAGCTCCACAGGAAGAAGCCCGTGTGTTACAACTAGAGAAAGCCCAGGGGAAGCAATGAAGACCTGGTGCAGCCAAAACAAAGAAACTAAAAATACATTTTTAAGTTAATAAAATGAAACCCTTTATGAGATTGCACTTTTTCTTATGAAATTTTAGGGAAACCAATGAAGTCCAGTAATACTGCATGCGAGATATGCATATTCCCTCTCTGACGCTTTTACCTGTCCTCTAGGAGAAACTCACTTAAATCACTCTAGATGCCATGAGTTTAGATTAGCGTGATCCCAGGTGATTCACTTACTCAAACAATGACACTGCCTTCCTCAGAGCAGCCAAACCCCTAGTCTGCTCCAAGATGATACAGGAATCTCTTACTACCTTCATCACAACAGCAAACTCAGTTTGAAGAGGCCAAGGGAACTCTTCACTTCCGTCCTACCCTTTCCTCAGCATTCCTCTCCTACCACACCTTCCATATACCTAACCTTCAGAGTGGCCTGGGAGCATGGGCTTTTAAACTGAAAAAAAGACAGTAAAAGGAACCCACAAAGTTGGTGCAGGTACAGTAGAGGATTTTTTAAAATATGACATCACCCCATATAAACTTTCCAGAAAAACAACAGGGAGGCAAAACTTCTTGATCATGGACATGTTACATACTTCATCTCCCACAAATAGTCATAGCCAAATGTAAGTCCTTTCCCAGAACATAATGGTTTTTCCATTTGCCAACATAATCTCTAGACAACACATATATGAGTTATTCATTACATAGTAAAGTGCTCTGATACACCTTAATTATTAAAAATACATTATAAAACCAACCTCTAGTTTTTCCCTTCAATCTAGTCCATATATGTGAGACTTTTTTGCGGGGTGGGGAGCAAACAGTGATATCTTTTTAGACATATTAAGTTTGAAGGTCATCTCAAATCCTTAAAGATAATGCTGTGAAAGTGCTGCACTCAATATGCCAGCAAATTTGGAAAACTCAGCAGTGGCCACAGAGTGGAAAAAGTCCGTTTTCACTCCAATCCCAAAGAAAGGCAATGCCAAAGAATGCTCAAACTACCACACAATTGCACTCATCTCACACACTAGCAAAGTAATGGTCAAAATTCTTCAAGCCAGGCTTCAACAGTATGTCAACTATGCACTTCCAGGTGTTCAAGCTGGATTTAGAAAAGGCAGAGGAACCAGAGATCAAATTGCCAACATCTGTTGGATCATCGAAAAAGCAAGAGAATTCCAGAAAAACATGTACTTCTGCTTTATTGACTATGCCAAAGCCTCTGTCTGTGTGGATCACCACAAACTGTGGAAAATTCTTTAAGAGATGGGAATACCAGACCACCTGACCTGCCTCCTGAGAAATCTGTATGCAGGTCAGGAAGCAACAGTTAGAACTGGACATGGAACAACAGTTCATGGGGTCGCAAAGAGTCAGACACAACTGAGTGACTGAAATGAACTGAAGTTTGAAGGATCTGAAGAATAAAAAGGAGAAAGTTTACAGAGGTCAGATGAAAATATTAACTCAAGAGTGGGTGGAAAATAGAGATAGAAGAAAGATCAGAATTTCAGTGGAGGCTATAGGGCTGGATGATTGTTTCTGGCAAGAAATATAAATACATAAAAGAAGAAACTCAAAGATAGAAAGCAGAACTCTGAGAGACACAAATATCTAGATAACAAGGGAAGGAAGAGGAAGTGATGGAGGAGAGTGATAAAGAAGTGCCTGGGGAAACACTAGGCAGAAAACAACAAATCAGTCATGATAATAAATAAAGCTTTTTATGATCTGGCTCCAGACTGACTCACTAGTCTCCTGTGACCTCCCCCAAACACCATGTTCCAGCCATTCAGGACTGCTGATAACTCCCCAAAATTCAATATGCTTGCTACCTTCATGCCTTCGCATCTGCTTTTCCTCTGCCTTGAATTTCCTCCCTATCTTAGTCATGTTATAGACTCTCTACCAACACTTCATGGCAAATAGATGGGGAAAAAATGGAAATAGTAACAGACTTTCTTGGGCTCCAAAATCTCTGCGGGCAGTGACTTCAGCCATGAAATTAAATGACATCTGCTCCTTGGAAGAAAAACTATGACAAACCTAGACAACATATTGAAAAGCAGAGACATCACTTTACCAACAAAGGTCCATCTGGTCAAAGCTATGGTTTTCCCAGTAGTCATGTACGGATGTGAAAGTTGGACCATAAAGAAGGTTGAGCACTGAAGAATTGATGTTTTTTGAATTATGGTGTTGGAGAAGACTCTTGAGAGTCCCATGGACAGCAAGGAGATCACACCAATCAATCCTGAAGGAAACCAGTCCTGAATATTCATTGAAAGGACTGATGCTGAAGCTGAAGCTTCAATACTTTGGGCACCTGACTCATTGGAAAAGACCCTGATGCTGGGAAAGATTGAGGGCAGGAGGAGAAGGGATCAACAGAGGCTGAGATGGTGGGATGGCATCATCGACTCAATGGACATGAGTTTGAACAAATTCTGGGAGATACTGAAGGACAGGGAAGCCTCGAGTGCTACAGTCCATGGGGTCACAAAGAGTCAGACACAACTGAGTGACCGAACAACAACAACTGTTTAGTTTGTTTTCCCGTTAACATGTTTCCCACAGAACTACAGCCTAAGTTCCATGAGTGCTGAATGTTCTCACCTCTGTATTTCCAGTCACTACATAGGCATCTGGCATGAAGAGGTGGTATCACAGGCTCTGTTTAAGGACAAGCATTCTGCTTAACACATATGAGTGTGAATCCCTCACTCTGCCACTTAGTGTGTGATCTTGAGCAAACTATCAATATTAAGCCTCAGTTTAATCGGCATGATTACTGGGATAATTTAAATTGGGATAATTATTGTACCTACTTTATAAAATGGATGGGAGAATTAAATGAGATAATACAGGTAGAGCACTTGTCACAGAGCTTAGCATACACTCAGGCTCAGTTAAGTGTGAACACCATTACTTCAGAGGAGTTAACATAAATATATGAACAGAGCTCTACAGTCGTTTTAGGAAGAGTTTCAGGAAAGAGAGAAAGTTCAACAGACTCAATACTTGTAAGAAGTCTAGAAGGATTATGGCCGTCAGTTCGCTAAATTCTCAACCAAAGCATCCTTCTATCCACAGCAGTTGGGTTTCCTTAACCTCACCATCAGGCTCATCCCTGCCCCAGTCTCTATAACAATGAAGATGAAAAAAACTGGGAAAAACAGAAAAGCACCTCCTGGACATAGTCAAGTCCTAGGATCAGCAAAAGGAGTGTGACTGAAGTCAGGATAATTCTTCTGAAATAGGAAGAAAGCAAGAATACGTAAAAATACGATGCTCAGAAGTAGAGGTGTGTTCTTGATTTTCTTTTATAACTGAAGAAGATGGCTGTAAAAGAGGCATTCACGAATAAAACATTTTGTACTCAGATGAAAGAATTAACTCAGTGATACAACAATCTAAGCTTTTAACAAAAATAGAGATAGGACTTTCTAAGTTGACATACAAGGTCTTTTATCCAAATAGTAGTCTGATTTAGTCAACAGACTCTTACTCTTGTACATTTTAGCTATTTATATTTATAAATTCATGTTTTCTTAAGGCAAACATTCATTCATTGGTATCTAAATAGAATCTATGAGAACTAACAAAGTTATACAAATACTTGATAAACATCATGGATAGCAAATAATACTAAATATACTGATTTACTGATTATTATTTTTTAGCTCAATAGTGCAAATGTATAAAATAAATATTTTTCTTTTTAAACTGGCATTATGAAAGTGATTAGCCCATAAAATTTACATTAAATATATCTTGTACTCTTAAATTTATAAGCTCACACAATTTAAGCAATATCACAAAATCATGCATCTAATATTCTTGCTTGTGTTTATGACTATCAATCATTACATGGGGCAGCAAATTGGTTAAACCAAGTTAAATCCAGTTCCAGAAAAGGTTTATTTGACTTGCCTGATCCCAAAATAAACTAGGGTGAAATACCTTATGATATTAAAACAAAGATGGACATCAAAAGAGAAACACAGTATTCATAAAATCTGTAGGACGATTTCTTTTAGTTTTATAAGCCTATCCTTAGGACAGTCAGAAAAAAGGTCAGATAAATGCAATATATTAGATCACACACTGCAGAAAAATGACGTGATCCTTCTACATTTATTACCATAAGAATTGAATAAAAGTTAATGGATTTGAACAATTGCATTTCCTGGAGTTTGATTTTCAATACTAAGTGGCTGGCAAGCTACCATCTATTATAAAGGAAAAGTGTTGAGATATACTTACATATAAAGATAGTGTACGATTTCACTGCAGGGCATGCGGGTTCAATCCTGTTTGGGCAACCAAGATCCCACATGCCATGCAACATAGCCAAAAAATTAAAAATAAATACTAAACAAATATAGTGTAGAAGATTTGAGGAGATTGGTTACTACTTCAGCCTATGTGAAATAAAGCATTTAAAAGAACAAAACTGTTCTCAGACCTTCTCAGGTAAAATAAAAGAATGTTTCATTTCCATTAAAAGAAAAAAATAAAATCCAGATGAAGCATTTGCCAAGAACTCAGATTTTGATATTTCCTCTAATTTTTTTCAGCTGTGAGATATCATTCTCACTGAGGATGATCACATCTTTGATTTACTGCTGGGCTTCCATTCCCCAAACTTGAGCACATCCCCGCGGACTCTGCTTCTGGTCACGTGTGATATTGGAAGTACCAGCATTCTGCCCAACGGGGTCTGTTTTGAGCTTGAACTCTCATCTATAAATGATCTAGTAATGTAAGCTATAACTTAAAATAACCCTCCCATCACCTGCTGCTACTGCTGCTGCTAAGTTGCTTCAGTCATGTCCTACTCTGTGCGACCCCAGAGACGGCAGCCCACCAGGCTCCCCCGTCCCTGGGATTCTCCAGGCAAGAACACTGGAGTGGGTTGCCATTTCCTTCTCCAATGCATG
The DNA here is from genome assembly GCF_000754665.1 of Bison bison bison. Classification (NCBI taxonomy): domain Eukaryota; kingdom Metazoa; phylum Chordata; class Mammalia; order Artiodactyla; family Bovidae; genus Bison; species Bison bison. The sequence goes on from NW_011494961.1 coordinate 4,381,298, forward strand.
AAAGTGAAAAGTGAAAGTGAAGTCGCTCAGTTGTGTCCGACTCCTAGTGACCCCATGGACTGCAGCACTCCAGGCTCCTCTGTCTGTCCGTGGGATTTTCCAGGCAAGAGTACTGGAGTGAGGTGCCATTGCCTTCTCCGACCCATCACCTACAGCTCCCCAAATGGTGATCATGGTCAAATACACGTTCTCAAGACAGAAGACCCTGATTGGAGACCTATCATTAACAGGATAATAGATATATAACCAGAGAAGGCAATGGGTCCTCGTTGCTGCAAGCGGGCTTTCTCTAGTTGGAGCAAGCGGGAGCGCCTCTCCTTGTGATGTACGGGATTCTTATTTCGGTGGCTTCTCTTGTTGCGGCAGAACTCGGGCTCCAGGTGTGTGGGCTTCAGTAGCTTCAGGACACGGGCTCTAGAGCCAGGGCTCAATAGTTGTGGCCCATGGTCTTAGCTGCTGTATGGCATGTGGCATCTTCCCAGACCAGGGATCCAACCTGTGTGTCCTGCATTGGCACGTGGCTTCTTAACCACTGGACTGCCAGGGAAGTCTGGTCATTTAAGTGATTTTAAGAATTACTGGGTCCAGTATTCTTGCCTGGAAAATCCCATGGATAGAGGAGCCTGGTGGGCTACAGTCCATGGTGTCACAAAGACTCAGATAAGACTTAATGACTAAACAACAAAATAACAAAATCTCTTAATCCATAATAAAAATTTAATCTGTAATGAAAAGAAAAAAAGAAAAAGAACTATTGGGAGGCTTCCCTGGAGGTCCAGTGGTTCTCCCAGTGCAGGGGGTACAACTTCAAATCCTGATAGGGAAAGTAAGACCCCAAGTGCCTCACGGCATAACCAAAAAAAAAAAAAAAGAACCCTTGAATGACACATTGCAAAAATCAGCTCAAAGTGATTGACAAACAAATGTCAAAATGATAGGGTTTTTTAAAAATAGGAGAAAATCTTTGTGACTCTGGATTAAAGAAAGATTTCTTAGATACAACAAAAGGACCACTCATTAAATAAAAAACTGATAATTGGACTTGATTAAAAAAAAAACTTGCTTGAGAAAAACACTAGAAAGAGAATTAAAAGAGAAGAAATAGACAAAGAGAAAATATCAAGTCATATATCTAACCAAGAACTTGTCTCCAGAATATATAAAAAACTCTCTCAACTCAACAAAAGGAAAACAACAACTCAATTTAAAAGATGGCCAAAATATATGGACACCTCAACAAAGAAAATGTTGGCAAAAGCATTGAACATCATTTGTTATTAGAGAAATACAAATTAAAATCACAATGAAATGCCTCAGTGGATCTATTAGAAAGACTAAAACAAGGCGGGGAAAGGCCTTACCAGACTTGGAGCAATAGGAACTCTCATTCATCCTTGGAAGGAACGCAAAAGCAGGACAGCCACTTTGGAAAATAGTCTGGCAGTTTCTTATAAAGTCATACATATATTTACTATATGATCCAGCCATCCTACTCCTAGGTATACATCCAAGAGAAGTGAAAAACCTATGTTTACAACCTCTACACAAATATTTAATAGCTACTTGATTCAAAATTGCCCCAACCTGGAAACAACCCAAATGTCCTTCTTCTAAATGGCTAAACACTCATACAGTGAAATACTACTCAAAAAAAAAGGAACAAAATATTGACAGATGCAAGAAGTTAGATAGCTATTAAGGACATTATGTTGAGTGGAAAAAAAAAAAAACAGTTTCAAAGGGTAATGTTCTGAATGATTCCATTTATATAGCAGTCTGAGAAAGGCAAAAATATAGGGATACAGGACAGCTTACTGGCTGCCAGAGGCTGAAGGTAGGAGGATTTGTTTGACTACAATGGCGTAAGCACAAGGGAATGTTTCCAGGAGCTAGAACTGTACCATCCTTAGATTGTGCTGATAAGATACACAACTCTAAGATTCTGTCAAAATTTATCAAAAGTATAAAAAAGTGAATTTTATTGTATGTAAACTGAAAAAATTAAAGATTGAAACCAATTATATCAATGAATCACTATATTCACTTACTGCTTTTCTCTCTCTCATCCTTTCACCATCTAAAGGAATGAATCCTCTTTTTGTAACTCAAATACTTTACATAACAAGAAAACTCAAAAATATAACTTACTTTGACAAGCATAAACAAAGAATAGAATTAATACTGGAAGAAAGTTAAAAACCTTGAAAATGAAACCCTACTATTTATTTATTCCTGAATAAGAAGACTCTCCATTAATCCAACTCATTCTCAAAATAATTATTATCTCAACTCATACTCAGGAGCAACATGGAAAGAGCAGGAATAACTGAAGAGCGCTCAGAGAAAACCAGGGCTTCCCTGGTGGCTCAGATGGTAAAGAATCTGCCTGCAATGCAGAAGACCTGGGTTTGATCCCTGGGTCAGGAAGATACGCTGGAGAAGGGAATGGCAACCCACTCCAGTATTCTTGCCTGGAGAATTCCATGGACAGAAGGGCCTGGCGGGCTACAGTCCATGGGGGTCACAAAGAGTTGGACACAACTGAGTAACATTTCACATCAGGGAAAACAAGAGCTAAATGAGCACCTTAGTTTCTCCTCTTAGCAACCATGAAACTGGAGAAATGCTGTGTTAAAGAATGCAGAAGCAGAAATGGAATTCAAGTCATTCTCATTTGATGAATTGATATAATGAAAAATATTTCAATTCTGTTGTGAATCCTACAGTTAATCAAGGCAAACTAAAGGAGAATTCCTGAGAACGGTTACACATGGCTCAAAGGAGCAAGAGTACTAAGAAGATCTCCCCCAGTAGTCACAAATTAGAAGAAGAAGACCAAAAAACAATAGTGAGTGTGAAATAAGGCATCAAGTGAGTGAGTGAGTGAGTGAAGTCGCTCAGTCGTGTCCGACTCTTCGCGACCCCGTGGACTGTAACCCACCAGGCTCCTCCGTCCATGGGATTCTCCAGGCAAGTATACTGGAGTAGAGTGCCATTTCCTTCTCCAGGGGATCTTCCCGACCCAGGGATCGAACCCAGGTCTCCCACGTTGCAGACAGACACTTTACCGTCTGAACTGAAGGGTTTAGAGGCCGTCAAATGGACGTGACCTATAAAGGCAATTTTGATGGTTTTACATAGAAATGACCTCTAATGGAAGAGAACACAAATGGGAACTATTTGAGATACATTTCTATGTAAAATATAGTTTGCACATAATTCAGCATTTTAAACGAGCACTCTGCAACCAAGATGAAATATCAATCGTCGCTTGAGGTTAAGGCATCAAGACCAAGTTTTAAATCCCCATGTTGCATAGTTGCAACTCACTAGCTATGACTTTGAGGATGTAGGTTAGTTTCTCTAAACCCACACTTCTCATCTGGAAAATGGGAATAATAATAATATCTCCTTCATAGGACTGTTGGGAAAACTGTGCCTTGCTTAGCATCACACCTGCCCATTGTAAATATTTTATTATTACCATCTGGGATGTCTCTAAGTTTCTATAGCAAAGAACGAACGAACACTGGTTTGCTGCCAGAAATGAAATAACACTGATACCCACAGATCTTGGAGAAGGATTGATCAAGAAACAAGAAAAGGACACTAAATTTTACTGGCACCAATTAAAAAGGATGTCTTATAGCTCTCCAATTCTCAAAGTAATTAATGCTTTGGAAACTCCTATCATAGCTCATCGGGCTTCCCTTGTGCCTCAATTGGTAAAGAATCCACCTGTAGTGTGGGAGACCTGGATTTGATCCCTGGGTTGGGAAGATCCCCTGGAGATCTACCCACGGAAAGGCTACCCACTCCAGTATTCTGGCCTGGAGAATTCCATGGACTATACAGTCCATGGGGTCACAAAGAGTCAGACTCGACTGGGTGACCTTCACTTTCACTTTTCATTATAGCTCATCAGAAAGATGATAAGGCCCAGAAAGATGTTAGCTAAATATCTTAACTCAAGATCTTAATCAATACTCATTTAATTAACTGATTTAAATTTTCTGGCAATAGCCATAGAAATCATATGGATCTCTTGAAGTATGTAATATATGTAGACAAACTATTTCAAAACTTAGTTGCAAAGCTATCATTTCTTAATCTTTTCTTTTACATTCAGAAAACGAATAAAGAATAAATACAAAATGAAATCCAGGAAATTTGTAGTTTGGTAGCTAATTCGACTTAAATGTTTTAAAAAACTAGTGAAACTTCTGTACTATAGTTATCTTGTACAGAAAATAAAATATAACCTCTTTCTTAAAAGAGGAAAAAATAAATATCTATTATCTTAGGAGCCTGAGAAGATAGAGCATATTAATAATTAGTTCTTTCCCTTAACACGATAGTTATGGATAGAATGAAGTTGAAGGTCATTTTTCCTTGATGGGCTCATTTTTGGAAACCTCAATTTTAACTGCACTATGCAAAGGCACTGGTCTATTTCAGCTATTTCATGCTACAACAGCATTTTCCAAAAGCTAAAAAAAATAAAAACTTTGTCTAAAAGATCAAGTTGTAAAAATAATATATACTGTTCAATATGGCATTCTAATAACAGATTAATTAAAAGATAATGAAACATATTATATATCAAATGTATGTAAACATTAATTCAGTCATACAATGACTTTTTAGGTATATACAGGTTTAGGAATTAGACTCACAAGAATGATCAAAACAAAAAGTTGAGAAATACATTTTTAAATAATGTGGAAAGGCCCCCATAGGCAATTTAAATTTCAATTACTTTAATGCTTGTCCTCATTAAAAACACCTATACCTCCTAATGGATAAGATTTTTATCTTTTTCATTTCTTTATCTTTAGGGTATGAAACATTACATTGTACTGAATAACTGTTGGTTGAATAAATGAGTCTTCACACAGCATATTTTCATTGAAATTAGTAGTTAAATATACAAATTTACAAGATACATATATTTACTGAAAGCCTTTCTAAAATATATTTCTAGGGGCTTCCCTGGTGGCTCGGTGGGAAAGAATCCACCTGCCAATTCAGGAGACACAGGTTCAACCCCTAGTCCAGGAAGATCCCACACGCCGCTGGCCAACTACACCCTTCTGCAACAACTATTGAGGCTGTGCTCCACAGCCAGGGAGCCCAAACTACTGAAGCCCACACGCACTAAAGCCCAGCTCCTCAAGAGAAGCCACTGCAACGAGACGCCTGCATACCACACCTATTGAGCAGCCCCTGCTCGCTGCAAATAGGAAAAAAGCCTGCACAGCAATAAAGACCCAGCACAGCCAAAAATAATAACACAAATAAATAAAATTATTAAAAATAAAAAATGTGTCTATTATATAATGTAAATGATGACCAATAAGTTTATCTGTTGCTAAAACCCATGCTATGTATTTCATTAAAATCCTTCACCTTTGGACTTTTCTGTTCTTTCAATAACACTTTTTTTGTTGATTATGGTTTAAAAAAAGGAAAAGAATTCAGATTTTATTTTAATTCTCATTCAGTCCAGAATTAATTTGGAAAAAGAATTGCTAAAGAACAAGGAGAAACATGTCGGGGAACCACTGACATAGTGAAAATACATTAGGACTGGAAACTAAAATATTTCACTGCTTTGCAGGAAATTTCTGTTTGTTTAATTTCTGATTTGGTCAAAAATCACTTGCAGGAAAGTGGTGATGCTGCAGTCAGATGTCAGTACTTCCACTCCACCTGCCTGAATGAATCAGGTAGACCAAGATGACCAATGATTCCAGCAACCCATTTCCACATCCTATGCAAATTAATGCACCAATCACTAAAAAAGTGCTTCTGTAAGGTCATATAAATGAAAGGCTGAACGGAAGATATCAATTACTTGTATGTTGCAGCATGATGTCATTTACACAGCTTCTAATTAGGAAATCCTCTAAGTAAAGTATCTACTCTGCAGAACAGCAATGACCTTTCATGCAAATTTTTTCTAGTAGCTATTTTCATAATACTATTTCTTAAATCAGCAGAATTATCCTAAATATAGAATGAGACTTCAGAGAGGTTCCTATGAGTATCTACATTCTACTAAAATTAACACATTTTACTTCCTCAATGCTTATATAACCATGTACACATACGTACATACATATTTAGCCAAATAGGAATAAAAATTATTTTTCCTGTAGGATATGATTTTTTTTATATTGCAAATAGTAATTTCGCTTTCATTTTTAGATGTCTAAATATCACAAGTATAGGTGTAATGATGCCAGCTACCACAGTTTTTCAGGGGAAATAAAACAGCTCCAACTGCAATTAAAAATGTATTGTCACAAAATTAGAGTCTTGGATTGTGTACGCATTTAAAACCCTAACAATTTCATTGAGACATGGAGGGCCATTTAAAAAAAGTACACATTGATTTTTTTTTAGTCATTGCATTAAAAATGCACATAACGGTTATCCCTAAAATAACATTATCGATACACATTAAAATTCAAATGTGGCAAAGACATTGTTAAGTGTCAACCAAATTTTACTGTCATGTTATAAATTCTAGAGCTGCTGAGTTCTTCAAAATTTCCCCACAGCTTGGAGAAAATCCATTCTGTTTGACATGATCTTCCTGCTCCATTATCCAATTTTATACTATTTCTAAACAGGAGTTCAATTATCTTTGGTAAAGAGGTTGCCTATGGCAGTCAGGGGATCGTACTGTCACAGGGCACACTGACCCTTGTGTTACTACTGCGATAACCTAAAGTGCTAATGCTATATAGCTCCTGACACTGAAATAGTAGCACAGAAAGGAGAAAAAAAGAGCTCTTTTAGATACCGAATCACAGATCACAACCAGATGGAGTACTCTCATGTTTTAATATTACCATATAAACAGAAAACAGGGCTTATTCAGACAGCCAAAGACATGTGCATCACCGCCCGCCCTCCCCTTGCACTGCTGGGGAAAAACTGTGTCTCTGCAGACGTCGGGAGAACAGGAACACATGTTTTCTTTCTAGTACTAAGGTCTAATACAGGGCTGCAATTGTTGGGTGTTGCTCTGTCTGAAAGTTGAGAACTGGTAAGCAACCTCCAGACACGGTTACTTCTCTCCCGAAGGCGGGAGGTGAATGCTGCCAGCCGTCCCTCTCAAGGTCGTCAAGGGGATGGGGGTCCAGGGTAGATGTCCCCCAAGAGGGCACCACGGGCTCCTTTTTCATGGTGTAGCGCCGCAGTGGGTCATGTGATAGCTGGGCGTGTGCCTCTGTGCGCGACGGGGGAATGAGTTTGCGGGGTGTGTTTGAGCCTGCGTATGTATGTATGTGTGCGCAGAAGTTACACGTCTGGTTTTGGAGAAAGCGTTTTTCTAAGACTGCGTTTGTGTTTCTGTGCATGTTTCTATGCTCCTGTGTGAAGCGAGACTGAGGAAAGCGGATTCCGAGAAAGGTCCTGGGCCAGGCGACGCGGCCAGGGCCGC
>NW_011494961.1:4389190-4394316 GCF_000754665.1 Bison bison bison
CGGGGCTGGGTCGGCTGCTGCTGCTTTCCGGCGCCGCTCGCCGCGCGTGTGTCTGGATGTGCGAGCGGCGGGGCTTATTCTAGCGGCGCCGGGAGAAATGCGGCTGCTTCCCTCGCTGCTGCTGCTGCTGCTGCTATCGCCGGGAAAGCGATGAGCTCATGGACAGCTCCCAGAAATATGTCTATATGCACCACTGACTGCCGGCGTTCGGGAGGTGGGTGGGGATAAGGAGGCTCCTCGGCGGGCGCTCCCGCATCACAAGCAGACGTTCCCTCGGGAGGCCCCCGGCCGCTGGGGCGCGTCCGGCTCTTCCCTGCGCGTCGCCACACTCGCTCTGCTCTTTTCCATTCATACCGTGCACACACGTCTTATTCAAAAGTGTTCGCCCCTTTCGCGTTGTGATAGGCACCCACCCCACCGCTAGCCTCCGCAGACACGCATTCTTTGTTCTGCCAATCACTCCCTCTTGATAAGGAGGAATTAATTTCTGGAGTGAACGCAGTGTGAAATGCCACTGCGACTTCAACCTATGTCACATGTGAGCTGGCCGAGTGAAGTGACTTCAGCCGTGTGTTTTTCACGCTTTGGGCGTTTCCAGCTTCCCCAAGATCCAGCTTCTCCCTTCCCACCTTCTTCACTGTGAGAAAGCATCTGCCAGCTACTGTACAGGGTAGGGACGGCCCCCATCCTCACTAAGACAGGTGGCACCCCATCTGCAGCACTGTGAAGACTGAAAGGGCAGGACCAGGTTTTGCAGACCTTCGTCTGTGCCAGGCCTCGTGGCAAGAGAGGTAAATTCCCGCACAGGTGCCAGCCTTGTGTGCATCACTGTTTCTCAGGAATACATCTGGCACTGTCATTGACTGAGGGCGAACTGCTTTCCAACACCTCATTATCTCCCTCAGCTGCCTCGTGGAAGTGGGAATTATGACTCTTTACAGATAAGATGACTCTCAAGAGACTACTTTGTTGCCTCATAATTTTTCCATTGCCACAGACACCCTCCTCTGCCTGCTTTCTCTCTCCCCCAAGCTAGTATTCAATTTCTACACTGCTTTCCAGCAAGATCCTCTATAAAGTTTTAACATCGCCAGTTCCTCTCTTCACATTCTTCCTTGAACCCACTCCAGGCAGGCTTCCTTCCACCTTCTCCACCAAACTTTCTCTTGACAAGCTTCCCAGTGACCCCTATAGCACTATGTCCAATGGTCAATTCTCCGTCCTCATTTGGCTTGTCCTCTAAACAAGAGTGTTTTAAATCACTCCTTCCTTCTTGAAAATGTCTTCCCTTAGCTTCTGGACACCATTCCCTTTTGATCATCTTCTTACCTCACTGGTTGGTTGTCAGTCTCCTTTACTTGTTCTTCCTCATCTTTCAGACCTCTAAGCTTTGAAATGTCAAAGAGTTTAGTTCTGCCACTCCTTTTCTTCTCTATCTCAGTTGTTAACAACTCTGTTGTGGATCTCACAGTTTCATTGCTTTGAATAGACTCTATATTCTGATATGTATTTCCAAACGTATGTCTCCATCTCGAATCTTCCCCATCAAATTCAAACCCCTATTGCCAACTGTCTTCACCTGATTGATATCTAAGAGTTTCAAACTGATCATATGCAAAACTGAGCTGCTTTTTATTTTTAATTGGAAAAAAACTGGGCTCTGTTTTATCTTTCACTGCCAAGTTAACTGCTCTAATATAGCTTTTCCTGCCTTTCAGATGCTCAGGACAAAAACCTCAGAGATATTTTTAATTCCTTATTGTTCTCACAATCCCCACTTGCTCTAACAGCTATTCATACAGAATCCAACTACTTCTGTGTTCCCACCACAATGTGTCTAGTCCAAATCACAGTTATCTTTCATGTGCCTGGTAGCAGAAGTCTTAAACAGTCTGCTTCTCCAGCCTGGCTCCTCACATGTGGCTCACACAAAGCACCTAGGAGGGCTCAAAGTCCTGTGTCCCCTTCTCACTCAGAGTAACAACCAAGGCCTTTCCGTCTCCTGATGTAAGATAAGATCTATGTAACCCATCCTCCATTCCTGCCCACCATGCCCCGAACTTTATTTCCAGCCATCCCCTCCCTCAGTCACCATGGCCACACTGACCTTGTTTCATGTTTTGGTTTTCAGCATGCTAGGCCTACTCAGGTCTCAGGTCCTCTGTATCTGGACCACTCCTCCCCTAGATATCAGCATGGATCATTCTCTTACTTCCTTCAAGCCTCTATCTCCTTATCAGTGAGGTCTTCCTGATTACCCTGTTATGGGGTAAATTGTCAGTTCAGTTCAGTTTAGTAGCTCAGTCTTGTCTGACTCTTTGCGACCCCATGGACTGCAGCACACCAGGCTTCCCTGTCCATCACGAACTCCCAGAGCTTACTCAAACTCATGTCCATTGAGTCACCATCTCATCTTCTGTCGTCCCCTTCTCCTGCCCTCAATCTTTCCAACATCACGGTCTTTTCCAATGAGTCAGTACTTCACATCAGGTGGCCAAAGTATTGGAGTTTCATCTTCAGCATTAGTCCTTCCAATGAATAGTCAGGACTGATTTCCTTTAGGATGGACTGGTTGGATCTCCTTGCAGTCCAAGGGACTCTCAAGAGTCTTCGCCAATACCACAGTTCAAAAGCATTGATTCTTAAGTGCTCAGCTTTCTTTATACTCCAACTCTCACATCCATACATGAATACTGGAAAAACCAAAGCTTTGACTAGACAGACCTTTCTTGACAATGTTTCTGGTTTTTAATATGCTGTCTAGGTTGGTCATAACTTTCTTCCAAAGAGCAAGTGTCTTTTAATGTCATGGCTGCAGTCACCATCTGCAGTGATATTGGAGCCCAAAAAAGTAAAGTCTGTCACTGTTTCCCTATCTATTTGCCATGAAGTGATGGGACCAGATGCCATGATCTTAGTTTGCTGAATGTTGAGTTTTAAGCCAACTTTTTCACTCTCCTCTTTCACTTTCATCAAGAGGCTCTTTAGTTCTTCACTTTGTGCCATAAGGGTGGTGTTATCTGCTTATCTGAGGTTATTGATATTTCTCCCAGCAATCTTGATTCCAGCTTGTGCTTCCTCCAGCCCAGCGTTTCTCATGATGTACTCTGCATAGAAGTTAAATAAGCAGGGTGACAATATATAGCCTTGACGTACTCCTTTCCCGATTTGGAACCAGTCTGTTGTTCCATGTCAGTTCTATCTGTTGTATGTGCCCACCCCCCAAAATGCAGATATTGAAATCTGAATCCTTATTATATCAGAATGTGACCGTATTTGGAAATAGAGTTATTACAGATGTAATTAATTAAGTTGAGGTCATACTAGAGTAGAGTGGGTACCCAGTCTGATATGACCAGTGTCCTTATTAAAAGGGAAAATTTGGACATAGACATATAGATACGGAGAACACCTAGAATGTGAACATTAAGGGAGAGATTGAAACGATCTACCTAAAAACCAGCACACTACCAGACTCTAGGAAAGCAGCATGGAATAGAATTGCCTTCATAGCCCTCATTAGGAACCAACCCTGTAGAGCTATATCACAGACTTCCAGGCTCCAGCACTATGAGACAATAGATTTTTTAAGCCTCCTGCTTGGTGGTACTTTGTTATAGCCCCCCTAGAAAATTAATATATACTATAAGATAATAACACTCTACCCTTCTTGTTTCTATTACCTTGCAGAGCATCTCTCCTATACACTTGTCACTGTTCTGACAGAGTTTATGTATTTACTAATTGGTTTATTTACATTCACCTATCACTAGAAGGTAAGCATGAGGACAGGGAAGTGCTTTGTTCACTGTTTTGTTTTGTTTTTTTTAATTTATTTATGGCTCTGCTGGATCTTCGTTGCTGTGTGAAAACTTTCTTTAGCTGTAGTGAGCAGGGGCTACTCTTCATGCAAGTGCGCAGGCTTATAGCAATGGCTTCTTTTGCTACAGAGCACAGGCTTTAGTCACATGGGCTTCAGCAGCTGTGGCTCATGGGCCCTAGAGCTCGTGGACTCAGTAGTGGTGGTGCACGGGCTTGGTTGCTCCACCATATGTGGAATCTTCCTGGACCAGAGATCGAACCTGTGTCTCCTGCATTGGCAGGCAGATTCTTAAGCACTGGACCATTGTTAAAAATACCTAGAACCTCCAGCACTTTGTACAGTGCCTGACACATCGATGTTCAATAAATATTCGTTAAATGAATTAAATTTTTTTCAGATTTGTTTGTTTGACTACAGAATAATTATTTGAATTCTAGTTCAAATCTTCAAGCCCAAACTCTATACTACAACTCAAACACTATATTATGGCTTTTCAAATGTGCAGATAAGAATTACATTCATGTTCAAATATGAAGTTACATCATAGAAACTGTTTGTTTGTTTACCCCTTACAAGCATTTACTCCAGTCAACCAATGTGAAAACTTTTAGGATCTCAGTGTAGTATGCTGGTTAAGATGGTGAACTGAAGTCAGTTACTACCTTGAAATTCTAGTTAATTAATGTTTCTATATTTCCCCATCTGTGAAATGGAAACAATAATAGTACTTACTTTACAGTTACTGTGACTATTAAATGAGATAATGTACATAAACATTATAAACACATAATGTAAAAACTCAATAGTATAGTTACTGCTGCTATTGCTGCTGCTAATAAGTGCCTGATGAACTATGGAATGAGGTTCGTGACATTGTACAGGAGACAGGGATCAAGACCATCCCCGTGGAAAAGAAATGCAAAAAAGTGAAATGGCTGTCTGGGGAGGCCTTACAAATAGCTGTGAAAAGAAGAGAAGCAAAAAGCAAAGGAGCAAAGGAAAGACATAAGCATCTGAATGCAGAGTTCCAAAGAATAGCAAGAAGAGATAAGAAAGCCTTCTTCAGCGATCAATGCAAAGAAATAGAGGAAAACAACAGAATGGGAAAGACTAGAGATCTCTTCAAGAAAATTAGAGATACCAAGGGAACATTTCATGCAAAGATGGGCTCGATAAAGGACAGAAATGGTATGGACCTAACAGAAGCAGAAGATATTAAGAAGAGATGGCAAGAATACACAGAAGAACTGTACAAAAAAGAGCTTCACAACCCAGATAATCACGATGGTGTGATCACTGACCT
>NW_011494961.1:4394644-4398224 GCF_000754665.1 Bison bison bison
AACTTCCTGATGTTCAAGCTGGTTTTAGAAAAGGCAGAGGAACCAGAAATCAAATTGCCAACATCCGCTGGATCATGGAAAAAGCAAGAGAGTTCCAGAAAAACATCTATTTCTGCTTTATTGACTATGCCAAAGCCTTTGACTGTGTGGATCACAATAAACTATGGAAAATTCTGAAAGAGTTGGGAATACCAGACCACCTGATCTGCCTCTTGAGAAATTTGTGTGCTGGTCAGGAAGCAACAGTTAGAACTGGACATGGAACAACAGACTGGTTCCAAATAGGAAAAGGAGTCCTTCAAGGCTCTATATTGTCACCCTGTTTATTTAACTTATATGCAGAGTACATCATGAGAAACGCTGGAGTGGAAGAAACACAAGCTGGAATCAAGATTGCCAGGAAAAATATCAATAATCTCAGATATGCAGATGACACCACCCTTATGGCAGAAAGTGAAGAGGAACTAAAAAGCCTCTTGATGAAGGTAAAAGTGGAGAGTGAAAAAGTTGGCTTAAAGCTCCACATTCAGAAAACGAAAATCATGGCATCTGATCCCATCACTTCATGGGAAATAGATGGGGAAACAGTGGAAACAGTGTCAGACTTTATTTTTGGGGGCTCCAAAATCACTGCAGATGGTGATTGCAGCCATGAAATTAAAAGAGGCTTACTCCTTGGAAGGAAAGTTATGACCAACCTAGATAGCATATTGAAAAGCAGAGACATTAATTTGCCAACAAATGTTCATCTAGTCAAAGCTATGCTTTTTCCTGTGGCCATGTATGAATGTGAGAGTTGGACTGTGAAGAAGGCTGAGCACTGAAAAATTGATGCTTTTGAACTGTGGTGTTGGAGAAGACTCTTGAGAGTCCCTTGGACTGCAAGAAGATCCAACCAGTCCATTCTGAAGGAGATCAGCCCTGGGATTTCTTTGGAAGGAATGATGCTAAAGCTGAAACTCCAGTACTTTGGCCACCTCATGCGAAGAATTGACTCATTGGAAAAGTCTCTGATGCTGGAAGAGATTGGGGGCAAGAGGAGAAGAGGACGACAGAGGATGAGATGGCTGGATGGCATCACCAACTCGATGGACGGGAGTGTGGGTGAACTCCGGGAGTTGGTGATGGACAGGAAGGCCTGGCGTGCTGTGATTTATGGGGTCGTGAAGAGTCGGACATGACTGAGCGACTGAACTGAACTGAACTGAAGTCGTTTCAGTTGTGTCCGACTCCGTGTGACCCCATGACGGCAGCCCACCTGGCTCCCCCGTCCCTGGGATTCTCCAGGCAAGAACACTGGAGTGGGTTGCCATTTCCTTCTCCAATACATGAAAGTGAAGAGTGAAAGTGAAGTCCTTCAGTCGTGTCCGACTCTTAGTTTTTAAATGCTTATCGGTTATAGTTGATTTACAACACTGTGTTAGTTTCTGCTTTACAGCAAAGTGAATCTGTTATACATATATCCACTCCTTTAAAAATATTTTCACATATAGACAATCACAGAGTATCATGTAGAGTTCCTAGTAGGTCCTTATTAGTTATCTATTTTATTTATAGTAGTGTGTATATGTCAATCTCAATTTCCCAATTTCTCCCTCTCTTCTTTATTATTATTACCTATTTATGTAATGATAGCTACCTAAAAAATAGGAGGCTGAGTCATAGGAGGGATAAATTAGGAGTATAGGATTAATAAATATACACTACTATACAGAAAATAAGGACTTCCTTGGTGGTCCTGACTAAGACTTTAGGCTCTCAGTGCAGAGGGCCTGGGTTGTATCCCTGATCAGCGAACTAGATCCCACATGCACCAACTAAGAGTTTGAATGCTGCAACTAAAAAGATCCCGCGTGCTGCAAGGAAGAAGATCCTGTGTGCTGCAATAAGACCTGGGCAGCCAAATAAATGAATACATTTTTTAAATGAAGACTTAAAAAAATAGAGAAGCAGCAAGGATTTACTGCATAGAACTATATTCAACATCTTGTAATAATATAATGGAAAATAATCTGAAAAAAATGTATATCTGAATCACTTCGCTATACACCTAAAACTAATATGGTATTGTAAATCAGCTATACTTCAGCTTATAAGAAAAGAAAAAATAATAGGAGGCTGAAGATAAAGTTGGTTAAAAAGAAAAATTCTATTTCAGAGAATCGGGGGAAACTTGGTGAGACAAGCAAATGTAATTCAGCTATGACTTCCCGCTCTTCTATGTCATGACTGGGCACAAGGAAATCCAAGCAGAGTCTTCAGTCTCTAGTGGCTTGGGGCATTTAATTCAAATTAACAAAAAAGGAGCATATCAATAAATAATGTTCAGGTTTGAAGTAGATAGATAGGTAAGTAATAGGTACAAAAATAGAGGTAGAGATTGAGATTGATAGATATGGATAGGAAGATTTATAACATAAGCTTGTGACTGGGAAATATTTCCTTTTTACTTTCATAAATCTTGGCATCACTTGTCACCTGCCACAACAGTGAAGAGTATTCTGGGAAAGTGTTTGCTCCAGGGGGTTAACTAATGACATTATTCAGTCCCTAGAATAGGCAATGTTTAAAGCACAACACATCCCTTTTTTCTTATCCATCCCATCTATCCATCCATATAACAAATACTCAAAACCTGCTCCATCCTCTTCATTCCTAACCTGGATAAAGATTCTCATCATCAGCTGAGTGGCTCACACGAGAAACTGCACTGTAACTCTAGGCCTCTCTACATTTCTTCCACTCTATAATCTCTCACCAGACCCTGGGAACTCTCATATGGTAATATCCTGCTTCTTTTTCTCCATATCCATGGCTTCAGTCCAGGCTTTCAGCTATGCCTAGTGTCGTTTCTTAATAATGACACAGCAGAGCTTTTTGTATCCTGAGACATCTTACATAATTCAGCCAGAATTACCTTCCTTAAAAAAGATATTCTCTGATTTCAAAAGCCCTGATGGCTTTCCATCGCCCTCAGGATAAAATCTATAGTATCCCTTTACTTTGAAGTAAAAGCCCTTCTTAATATTAATATACCTTTTGTGTTGAAGGAGATGTTTTCAAGAATGATAGCTATATTGTTCATTCCCTAAGTCATGTCTAACTCTTTGCAACCCCATGGACTGCAGCATACAGGCTTCCTTGTCCTTCACTATCTCCCAGAGCTTGCTCAAACTCATGTCCATTGAGTAGGTGATGCCATCCAACCATCTCGTCCTCTGTCGCCCCCTTCTCTTCTTGCCCTCAGTGTTTCCCAGCATCACGGTCTTTTCTGATGAGTCAGCTCTTTGCATTAGGTGGCCACAGTATTGGAGCTTCAGTTTCAGCATCTGTCCTTCAATGAATATTCAGGGTTGATTTCCTTTAGGACTCACTGGTTTGATCTTGCTGTCCAAGGGACTCTCAAGAGTCTTCTCCAGCACCACATTTCGAAAGCGTCAATTCTTCGGCGTTGTTCCATGTCCAGTTATAACTGTTGCTCCTTGACCTGCATACAGGTTTCTCAGGAATAGGTAAAGTGGTCTGGTATTCACTTCTCTTTAAGAATTTTCCACAGTTTGTGGTGATCCACACAGTCAAA
>NW_011494961.1:4398324-4400257 GCF_000754665.1 Bison bison bison
CATCTGGAAGTTCTCAGTTCACATCCTGTTGAAGCCTAACTTGAAGGATTTTTGAGCATTACCTTGCTAGCATGTGAAATGAGTGCAATTGTGCGATAGTTTAAATATTCTTTGGCATTGCCTTTCTTTGGGATGGGAATGAAAACTGACCTTTTTCCCGTCTTGTGGCCATTGCTGAGTTTTCCAAATTTGTTGATATATTGAGTGCAACACTTTCATAGCATCATCTTTTAGTATTTTAAATAGCTCAGTTGGAATTTCATCACCTCCACTAGCTTTGTTTGTAATGCTTCCTAAGGCACATTTGACTTTATATTCCAGGACGTCTGGCTCTAGGTGAGTGACCACACCATCGTGGTTATCCAGGTCATCAAGACCTTTTTTGTATAGTTTTATGGATAGCTATAATAGAATAAAAAAGAAAAAGATGGATTTTTTCCCCATATGAAAGTGTAATATTTCTTTATGTTAAAGCTCACATTATTACAATTTGGGTATGAAAATGTGTAATATATTTATATGTATGAAGAGAAAAAAAGTTAAATAACACCAAGAAAAAGTATTTACACAATTTTTGTGGACAGATGGAGTTAACATCCTTAGTATGTAGGGGAGACAAACACCTTATCAAAAGGAAGGAGGGATTTTAGGAAAATTCACAAAAGAATAGTGACTTCCAATGAACAGATGAAAAAAAAGTTTAGACTCATTAAAAATAAAATAAATTCAAATGCAAAATACTATTTTTACTTATAAACTGTCAGAGAAGAGATTTCAAGTAATGAAAATTTCCCTAGAGCTTCAGAAAGAATATTCAGGCATTGTTGATAGAGATGTAAATTGGTTCAAACACTTTGAAGTGTACTTTGTCACTCCGTACAAAAAAATGCCTTAAAAATGTGCATAACTTTTGAATTGGGAAAATAATCATGAACAAGAGCAAATTCTTTTTTTACTTGCAACACTCTTTATGATACTAAAAACATAAATAAATAAACAATAAAACCTGGAAATCACCTAAATTGAATATATCCATTATATAAACTCCATATATCGGGTGGTATAATGGAATGCTATTCATGCCATTCACATACTATTTACTTTAGGCAACTATTTCCGGTATAGCTGTTGTCCTAATAAAATTGTTTCAAGTTATTAGTTGGTTGGGACTTTTTCTCCCTAATGCCTGCCTTTCCCAGGCTGCCCACAACTGACCTTTTGAGCCTGTTTCCTTCTGTTCCTCATTGATGTTCTGTTCCTGCCGCTCCTCAGTTTTGTTTTGTTTTTTCCTTTGGCTGAGCCACATGACATGTGGGATTTTAGTTCCCAGACCAGAAATCAAACCCTCGCCCCCTGCTTTGGAAGCTGCAAGTCTGAACCTTTGGACCGGCAGGGACGCTCCACTTCTCAGTTCTTGAAAGCTAGCCTTGCCTGTGACTGAAGCCTCACCTGTGCTGGCTTCTCTCTGGCCAGAATGCCCTCATCTCTCTGCTTCATCTGATAACCTCCATGTACCTGGCAACACCTGCATCAAGAGAAAGCCTTCCTGACTCCCTGAGACACACTAGAGTTTTGTTCTCTGTGTCCCATAAGCACTTTTTCCTGGTTCTGTTTTAATGTTTGCACTCTGGTAATTTGTCCCTCTACACAGTTATCTCCCCAAACAGACTATGAGTGCCTAACAGTTAAGGCTGGATTTTATTTGTTTCTAAATTCCCAGTGCCTAGCATATTTCTTCACATTTAAAAAGTACTTAGTAAAAAAAATAAATAAATAAAATAAAAAGTACTTAGTAAAGCTTATGATTTAAAGAACCACAGCTTGAAACAATATTGAATCATAATCTGTAACCAGAGATAGCTGGCTGCATTGAAGTTCCACCAAACTGTGTGTGTGAAAGTGTGTGTGTTTGTGAGTGTATAAGGTAGGTATG
>NW_011494961.1:4400357-4403880 GCF_000754665.1 Bison bison bison
AAGGTAGGTATGTGTCTTTGTATAAATAGTTTTGAGAAACCACTATATCAAATATGAAGCAAAGAAACATAAGCACAGGACTTCCCAGGCAGTCCAGTGGTTCCGACTCTGAATTCCCAGTGCAGGGGCCACGGGTTCTGTTCCTGGTTGGGAACCTAACGCCCCGCATGCTGCACGGCAGTACTTTAAAAAGAAAAAAAAAAAGAAACATGACCACATAATTCTGAGACATTACAATTCTCAGAAAACAGCCAACAATTCTCAAAGGTGAATGCTTTGTTTCCTCTAAGAGATTATAACTTCTTACAGACTAATAGAAATTTACACAGAAATTCACGATCTTGTGACTTTCTTAGAGTCACAAAACTCCCCCAATACTATTATATGCATCATAAACACATATATATGTTAATAATATATTTTACAGATGCATTAATTAGCATTTCAAATCAAGCGTCTAAAAACACAGGGCCCCCAACCTTTCAAAGGTTTCCAATTAGCTCCTGTTCTCTGTTTCATAATGGAGACTCATTACCATCTTGCCAAAATGCATACATATTTGTGCAGGTCCAGAAAAATAGAAGTATGTTTTTTGGTGTGACAAACTTGGCTTTGAGTTTGGATTCTGTCTCTTATAATGTGTTACATTAAGCAAGTTCCTGCTCTAAACCTCGTCAGTTGTTTTTTGTGTGTGTGTATGTGTCTAGTTGGGGAAGGAGGTCTAATTGGGGTATAAAACACTTAATTATTGTGTCTGGGAACTAAGTGAGCGTGAAACATTAGATATTATTTTTTCATTAATCTGAAGTTCCCATTAGAATTACTCTTTCATTTGCAGGCTTTCATACCTATCACAGATTTGGTCTTCACAACTAGTACATGGGGTAGCAGGAGAGCATGACACTTATGTTACAGTTAAGGAAAACAAGGCCCAGAGAAGTCTCCTTCCATGACCCTAGTCACATGGCTCGTAAGCACTGTTTTCAGAACCCTTGTCAAATACTTTGTCAATTTTACTAGTGTGGAACTTCACTAAAATTCCCAGGTGTTTTCTGATTCTGACTAAAAAGCCTTCTTTTCTTTCCTTTTCTAACTCGGGGGCTTGATTTCCCTCCACCTGCTTTTACTTGTTTGCTCAGATGAGCTGAAGACCATGACTAACATGAAATAAATGCTTCAATGTGTAACCAGACTAGGTCCCATAAAAAGCTGAATCAAGCTCCTAAAAAGTTATGGGTCTGCCACTAATGTGCCATTACTCTACCCATTCGGATGTTTCTCACGGGCCGCACGCCCGAGGATGAAGTACACGTGGTAGCACACTGTGCGTAGTAAGTAGGTATGGCAAATGAATGCTGAGGATCATTACCTGCAGCACAGCACCTGGCAAGAGCTTTGTAGTTAGCTTTCGGGCATTTTCTCCTCCTCTACTTCCATATATAAGTGGAAAAGAATCTAAGGACCCATCTTATTCATAAGAGAAAATAATTCTAATACAGTATAGTGGATATTCTAGCTGGGATTTGTAGTCTAAAACCCTAGTCCTTGCATTCCACAATATACCCTGTTGTTGTTGTTAAGTCCCTGAGTCATGTCTGACTCTCTGTGACCTCATGGACTATATAGCCCGCCAGGTTCCTCTGTCCATGGGATTTCCCAGACAAGAATACTGGAGTGGGTTGCCATTTCCTCCTCTAGGGCATCTTCCCTACACAGAGATCAAACCCACATCTCCTGCACTAGCGGGCTGATTCTTTATCACTGGGCCACCAGGGAAGCCTAGCAAAGGTTAAAAAAGTCTTTCTCCAGCTTCTAGACAAATTTGAGAAGGGTAATAAATCTCTAAAGATAATTGGGCCCATTCCAAAATCAACATACTAAAACAATATTTGCTTTTCAAACCAATATGCATAAGTTCCAAAACAATCTTAAAACTAATTAACTAAAAAGACAGGAGTTTTCATTACACAAAACAAACCAAGAGACTGAAATTCAGATATTCTAGCTTATATAGATCTTTTTTTTTTTGGTACTTTTATTTTTTTAATTTATTTTTAATTGAAGGATAATTGCTTTACTTATATAGATCTTGATCCAAGTTTTATTTTCATATTAAATATAGACTGTTAGCAAACTGACACTGAAGACTACATGTTAGAACTGACCTGCTTGTCTTCAATTTTATTTCCTATCTTTTCTCTACATAAATCTTTGTAGAACTGAACCACTCATTAAATAAATCCCCACATTTATTTTGGCCTGCTAGCAAAAGTATTATTGGATTTCCCTAAACTTGTGTAACTGCCTCATCCTCTGATAATTTATTACCACTTACTGTCTGTAGCAATTGTATAATTCTTACATATATATAATACTTATGTATAATGCTTATTGTACAGTATCTATATTTTATTTATATACTCTATTTCCCAGTAGCTATATCATCATCTTGAAGTCAAAGAGTATGTCATATGCTTGATTTTTTTCTCAAAACCCAGCACAAATACTACAAATAGACATGAAATAAAAATGATGATTTTTTATTATTTGAGGGAGTTGCCAGAAAGAGAGGGAAGAAAACAATAAAAATGCACTTGATTTTACAAAGGAACTTTTTTTAAAAGTGTTATTTTGGGGGCCGCCGGGGCTGGACGTAGCCGGGCCTCTGGGTCGGGACGCTCGGGGCGGCTCAGATGAGGAGGGGTTCTGGCTCACGAGGGAGTGGACCTAGAAACCCTATTTCAACGTTAGTTTCATGACCTCAGGAACTTTCAGTTGGTTTCTCTTTCAGGAAGCCGGAACTCTTCATTCCTGTCTCCAGGGCAGGCCTTCCTCTGAGACCGCACACCCTCCAGGCCCCTGCAGGACAAGCTCGGCCACTTTGGATGAACTTGAGGTGGGCATGGGAACTTGGGTCGCGGTCGCCGAGTAGAGGGGAGAAATGAAGAGCCTCCAGCAAGGAGAGTCTACAGGCTGGAGTAGCGTGAACTAAAGACCCCAGAGAGAGGCCTTCAGCCGCTGCCCCCCACCTGCCGGTAGACCTTCGTGAGGGAGACCCACCCACCACCTGCCCCACCCCCGTCAGTTGCGTGATCTTCGCCATCAACTACAGATTAACGACGTTCCAGAAGGATACTACTCCCTTAGCGTGCTCTCCAATCCAACCTGTCTCCACACACTCTTCTTTCTAAGCAAATTGTATTTCAATATGTCAGTTAAAAATCCTTACGTGGGTTCCCAGTGCCTTCAGGATAAAGTCCGAGTTTAAGCATGAGAGTTCCAGAAAAACATCTATTTCTGCTTTATTGACTATGCCAAAGCCTTTGACTGTGTGGATCACAACAAACTGTGGAAAATTCTGAAAGAGATGGGAATACCAGAACACCTGATCTGCCTCTTGAGAAACCTATATGCAGGTCAGGAAGCAACGGTTAGAACTGGACATGGAACAACAGACTGGTTCCAAATAGGAAAAGGAGTACTTCAAGGCTGTATATTGTCACCCAGCTTGTGTTTCTTCCAG
>NW_011494961.1:4404142-4404498 GCF_000754665.1 Bison bison bison
AAAGGAGTACTTCAAGGCTGTATATTGTCACCCTGCTTATTTAACTTCTATGCAGAGTACATCATGAGAAACGCTGGACTGGAAGAAACACAAGCTGGAATCAAGATTTCCGGGAGAAATATCAATAACCTTAGATATGCAGATGTCACCACCCTTATGGCAGAAAGTGAAGAGGAACTAAAAAGCCTCTTGATGAAAGTGAAAGTGGGGAGTGAAAAAGTTGGCTTAAAGCTCAACATTCAGAAAACGAAGATCATGGCAACCAGTCCCACCACTTCATGGGAAATAGATGGGGAAACAATGGAAACAGTGTCAGACTATTTTCTGGGCTCCAAAATCACTGCAGATGGTGATTG
>NW_011494961.1:4404598-4407059 GCF_000754665.1 Bison bison bison
GGATTGGGGGCAGGAGGACAAGGGGACGACAGAGAATGAGATGGCTGGATGGCATCACCGACTCAATGGACGTGGGTTTGGGTAAACTCCTGGAGTTAGTGATGGACAGGGAGGCGTGGCGTGCTCCGATTCATGGGGTCGCAAAGAGTCGGACATGACTGAGCGACTGATCTGATCTGATGGGCCCCATCTCCCCCTCTGAATTAGCATGTCCCCCATCCCAGGAACTTGACTGCAAAGTCACACCTCTGTGTCCCTGTGTCTTTCCTGTCCCTCCTTTCATCTTGCTCAGCCCTTCGCAGACTGTTTCAGTCTTCAACACCCAGCACAGGTTGTATGTTCTCTGATCCTCCCAGGGCTTCCTTGTGGGCACCTCGCCTGTGCCACTGTATGCGTTGTCTCCATCTGACACAGCTGACCTTGACTTATTTTCCTTCATCTCCACTGCACAGAAGCAGCATGACTGCACAAGCTCCTGTTGATGCTCTCTGTCCTCATTAAGACTATACTTAATAAGTGAATGATAGACTTATAAACCCATATATTATTTCAACTTCATTAATTAAAAAAATTCTTTTCAAGATTCCACATTGTATTTAGTTGCATTGAGCAGCTCCAGCTGCATGCAACGAATTCTGGTAAATTCTCTTTTCATGTTTATTCTGTTACAAATATTTTCTAATATAATTATATATAAATTATATAATTTATAAATAATTCCTTGTTACAGCTTCTTGGTCTTGTATGTGCTCAGTTGTGTCTGACTATTTGTGGCACCATGGACTGTGGCCCACCAGGCTCTTCTGTCCGTGGGATTTCCTAGGGAAGAACACTGGAGTGGATTGCTATTTCCTCCTCCAGGGGATCTTCCCAACCCAGGGATCAAACCCGCATCTCCGCATATTCTGCATTGGCGGGCAAATTCTTTACCACTGTGACACCTGGGAAGCCCATGGCTTCTTAAATACACCCATCATTGAAAAGTGGACATTTAATTTCCAAATACATAGGGTTTTTAAAGTTAAAAAATATATAGTATGTTTCTCATTTTCAAGTCATTTTTGGTTTCATCAAAATAATATGGCATGTAGAGAGGCAACTTTTGAAGAACACATTGGTTTTTAGTTGACAGCTTATTGATACCATACTACCTAAAGTTATTCCAGATATTTTTGACTCTCATATTTACAAATATATTTCAGTATTTCATAAATGTTATTAAGATTTAGAATAGTTATTAAGCTATAATCTTTTTTGTAAGCTGTTAATTAAAAAGGTAAAGGTAATATCTGTTCATGGTAAACAACATATAAACATTACAGGAGTATATAAAGTGAAAATTAAGAGTCCTCCATTCCCCATTATTCTAGTACCATGTCTCAGCAGCAGGCTATCAAAAACTATCTCTTATTGTCCTTCCTAAATTCTTAGCACACGTATTTGCAAAGAGATAATAAGTATAATTTGGGGATTGTGTTATACATCCTATTTCTTTTTCACTGTACAGTATAGCATGTTTCCATATGAGTACATACAAATCTACTTTTAAAAAATTTTAATACCTACAAATAACTTATGTAACAAATTTATAATAATTAAAAAATATGATCCTATATTGATATAATCAAACTATGGATTCTTCACATTACTTATTAAATTGTAGTTTTTATTGAGATAATTGTAGATTCACTTCCAGTTATGAAATAATATGCCAAGATTCCTTGTACACGTTGTCCAATTACCTGTCATGGTAACATTTTATGAAGTTATAATTTCACAACAAAGATATTGACTTTGATACAATCTACCAATCATATTCAAATTTCCTCAGTATTATTTGTATTCATGTGTGCAGTTGAGCTATTTCAAATCCTGAAAGATGATGCTGTGAAAGTGCTGCACTCAATATACCAGCAAATTTGGAAAACTCAGCAGTGGTCACAGGACTGGAAAAGGTCAGTTTTCATTCCAATCCCAAAGAAAGGCAATGCCAAAGAATGCTCAAACTACCACACAATTGCATTCATCTCACATGCTAGTAAAGTGATGCTCAAAATTCTCCAAGCCAGGCTTCAGCAATACATGAACCATGAACTTCCAGATGTTCAAGCTGGTTTTAGAAAAGGCAGAGGAACCAGAGATCAAATTGCCAACATCCGCTGGATCATCGAAAAAGCAAGAGAGTTCCAGAAAAACATCTATTTCTGCTTTATTGACTATGCCAAAGCCTTTGACTGTGTGGATCACAATAAATTGTGGAAAATTCTGAAAGAGATGGGAATACCAGAACACCTGACCTGCCTCTTGAGAAACCTGTATGCAGGTCAGGAAGCAACAGTTAGAACTGGACATGGAACAACAGACTGGTTCCAAATAGGAAAAGGAGTACGTGAAGGCTGTATATTGTCACCCTGCTTATTTAACTTATATGCAGAGTACATCATGAGAAACACTGGGCTGG
>NW_011494961.1:4407357-4435160 GCF_000754665.1 Bison bison bison
AACAAAGGTTACGTCTAGTCAAAGCTATGGTTTTTCCAGTAGCCATGTATGGATGTGAGAGTTGGACTGTGAAGAAAGCTGAGCGCCGAAGAATTGATGCTTTTGAACTGTGGTGTTGGAGAAGACTCTTGAGAGTCCCTTGGACTGCAAGGAGATCCAACCACTCCATCCTGAAGGAGATCAGCCCTGGGATTTCTTTGGAAGGAATGATGCTAAAGCTGAAACTCCAATACTTTGGCCACCTCATGCCAAGAGTGGACTCATTGGAAAAGACTCTGATGCTGGGAGGGATTGGGGGCAGGAGGAGAAGGGGATGACAGAGAATGAGATGGCTGGATGGCAACACTGACTCAGTGGACATGGGTTTGGGTAAACTCCGGGAGTTAGTGATGGCAGGGAGGCCTGGCGTGCTGAGATTGATGGGGTCGCAAGAGTTGGACATGACTGAGCAACTGAACTGAACTGAACTGTGTGTTTGTGTGTGTGTGTGTGTGTGTATGCGTGTGTACGAAGGTAGGTATACATTAAGTTCTATACAATTTATCATTTATGTGACTCATATATCCACCACCAAAGGTAATATATTAAAGAGTTTTAACACGACAAGGATCTTTCACATTGCCCTTTTATAGACACCTCTGTCTGTCCTTAACCCTGGTAAGCACTAATCTGTCCTTTCTATCTAAAAATGTTGTCATTTCAAAAATGTCATATTTAATATAAATGAAATCATGTATTAGTATGTCATCTTTTGAGATTAACTTTTTTGTTGAATTCCCAATTAAGCTGTTGCATCCACCAGTGAGTTTTTCACTCCTTTTTACTGCATAGCGGTATAACTTAGAATCTTAATACTATAAGAAGTGTGCTGTTATCAGATGCCACAGGATCTCCTATCACAACTTATTTTAAGAAATCACATCACAGTGGCTCTAACCATCAGGAATTATGTTATGAGGTTGATATAGGCCATGCCTGTTTTCAGGAATGTAATGGTAACTTCATGAATATCGTCCTGGATGTGGCTCAGGACAGTCTTTCCAATAGAAAATATGTAATATTCAGAAAACATTTCATTTGTTATGTGCTTTATCATTTTGTCAACATGATTTAATTTGAACTTAAGAGACAGAAACAGTCACCTTGGGTTGGAGGAAACCCAGAAGACTTCTGATGTTCTTCTCTACTGGGATATCTTCCAGCTCAACCATGGCAGACTGCCTGGTGCCTGAAGAGCTAAGGTGAAAACCAGCTATCTGAGGAGGGCACCCGGGCAAGCAGTCTTTCATGGACTCACCCTTGTGTTTGGAAAAACTTCCTCTTGAAGAACAGGGAGTATCTTAGTGTACTAAGATAATATCGCCCCTTCAGAGCAGTTAGCAAACTGTGAAGGAAAAGGAAGACTGAGGAAAACTACAAATTTAGGACACATTTAACTTCACAATTGCTGAAACAGCTAACGTGTTTCAGAAAATGTAAAATAGTATGCTCTCAAATAGCACTGTTCTAAAAAAGGAAACTAGAAGAGAAAACAATTGTGCAAATTCATAAGAATTCTTGCATATAATAGAACTTGTTTCCTTAGCGATGTTAATTCTTGGTAAGGGAATGGGGGAATATAAGCATAGGAAATCAAGTTAGACGTAGATTTATAGGTGGGAAAATGTACATTTGACCTTCTATGTATTTTTAATCAATTAAAATGTGATATAAGAATCTGTAAATAGAAGTAGAATATTCATGGGCAACTAGGAAAATCTGAATAGCAAATTTCATTGGTTTGCAGATGGCACATAAATGTGAGCTTGTAAAAATAGATCAGAAAGAACAGGAGAGAAATGGAGAGTAGTTTATGTCTGTGGCAAAGAAAATAACGTCTAGATCCCCAAACTAAACAATTATTTTCCTATTTCTGCAGAAAGTGCTTATATATTAGTTAGTTGTTAAGATAAATATCTCTATTTTTTTCAGTTTAACACGCAAGCAAATTTCAGTTTGTGTCCTTGGAATAGATTCCTCACTTTTATGCCGCCTTCTTTTTTTTTTTTTTTACAGTGCAAAAAGGAATATGGAGAATAATAATGAGAGACCTGAATGAGGATGAAACACCCTTTATAGGTCAACTATTCAGGCCCTGTCAGCATCTCTAACTCAGCTTGTCCATAGCCACTTCAGCTGCTTCTCCATGTTCTCACAGAGAAAATTGGAAACTCAGAGGTTATCTCTCTCCTTTCTCTCTTCGTCCAGTCATGTCCACATCACTTATTAAATTCTCTTCATATCAGTTTCTTTTGTCCCAGTCCACTTCTCTTTCTTCATGGTTGCCACAATCTCATTTCAGGCTCTCACTGCTTTTTTTTTCCTCCCTGTTTTAGTGCAGGAACTTCTTGACTGGCCTGTCCCACTCCAATCCTGTGATCTATCTTAGAATGACCTTTTTAAAGCAAATGTCTAACCAGGGGACACTTCTGCTTCCACCCCTTCAAAGTTTCTGTATCGTACTCAGAAAAAAATCTAAACTCTTGAGTTCAGCGCATGAAGCTCTTCACAGTCTACCCCCAACTACCATTCCTATACCTGCACACGTGTTCCACCGTCTTGCCTTCAGACATCCTGCTCCTTGTCACTCAAATGTTCTTCCAGTCTCTAAAACGCAGCTTAAGATCCCTTTTCTAAGTCCTGCTACTCCTACTCCCATATCAGTCTCATTAAATTTATCTGTCTTACATCCTTATTTTACCTATCTTACTCATTCATTCATTCAACAAACGTCTGAGTGCCTACGTGTGCCAGGTATTATATCGTCATAATGTGATGATGATTTATGTGTCTCTCTTCCCCACTTGAATGCAAACTCTGTGGATTCTGGGTTCAATTTAAATACAGTGTCTAGTGGATGGATGGAGATATTTAAGGATAGCTGACAGTGTTTCTTATAAGCATCAAAAATTTTTTATATTAATCATTTATGTAGAAAAATTTCTAAGATATATTCTAACCTCCCTGCATTCTAAAAAAAAAAAATACGGAGACTGCTTGACTCTTCTAGATGACTCCTTATTGCTAGTCTTTGAAGTATTTGAGTTCTCCCTCTACATTTTTCTGTTCCTTCCTTGCTGATACGAAATCACCTGTCACTTGGTACTGTTGTCAATTTGCCGCCTGAGGCAGCTGCTCTTCTAACACCATTCTGATCTGTTACAAGTTCAGAAGCCACATTCTGAAAATTGCTATAACTGAAACAAGCAAATTGCTACAACAAAACACAGACAGATTCAGAACCAGGTCCTGAAGACTCTCTTCTGAGAACGGTCATGAATTCGAGGGTAGCAGTAGTACTCTTGCCTGGCAAATCCCGTGGACGGAGGGGCCTGGTGGGCTGCAGTCCGTGGGGTCGATAGGAGTCGGACACGACTGAGCGACTCCACTTTCACTTTTCACTTTCATGCATTGGAGAAGGAAATGGCAACCCACTCCAGTGTTCTTGCCTGGAGAGTTCCTCGGACGGGGGAGCCTGGTGGGCTGTCGTCTATGGGGTTGCACAGAGTCGGACATGACTGAAGCGACTTAGCAACAGCAACAGATAGGGAAAAGGGCTTCCCTTGTGGCTCAGCTGGTAAAGAATCTGCCTGCAATGTGGGAGACCTGGGTTTAGTCCCTGGGTTGGGAAGATCCCCTGGAGAAGGGAAAGGCTACCCACTCCAGTGTTCTTGCCTGGAGAATCCCAGGGACGGGGGAGCCTGGTGGGCTGCAGTCCACGGGGGTCACTAGGAGTCGGACACGACTGAGCGACTTCGCTTTCACTTTTCACTTTCATGCATTGGAGAAGGAAATGGCAACCCACTCCAGTGTTCTTGCCTGGAGAATCCCAGGGACGGGGGAGCCTGGTGGGCTGCCGTCTCTGGGGTCACACAGAGTCGGACATGACTGAAGTGATTTAGCAGCAGCAGTAGCAGCAGTCATGACAATTATTTTTGCCTACTAAGATTGCTTTCCTTCATGATTCTTTGAGCTTTAGATAGAAATGGTATTAATGTATGGTATTGTAAAAGACAAATCACAAGATCAACTTAATTAAAAAATCTGACACAGTCTGTGTATTCTTCAGTATATGAAAAGAGCATGAGCTTTGGAGACAGATAAATACAGGCCCAAATCTTTGTTCACTTTTTGGGTGACCTTTGGCTATCTCCCTTAATTTCACCTATAAGATCTGTAACCTGAAAAATAGAGATAAAATCACCCTTCTTACTGACTTGTTTGCAAATAGAGTAAGATAATAATTTAAATAGTCAACAGTGATGTGCATTTAAAATTTTGCTGAGAGTAACTCTCATGTTAAGTGGACTTACCACAGTAAAATAAAAGAATTTTAAAGAAAATAATTTAAGAGTAGTTGCCTATTTGACATTTTGTCTTGCAAAAATGAGCACCTGCAAATAAGATAGGGGTATACTTCAATAATAAGTAGAAAGCTGAAGTTTCAGCAAAATGATAGATCATTAAAATTTCACTGGGCAAATCCTATAAACCCTTTAAATGTATGCTATCAGTGCCTCTTACAAGCAATCTTGTGACCTTTGCTAGTTTAGGATTATAGCCTTACTCAGGCTCCTGTCAGGAGCTCTCTCTTCTACTCTGAGTGGCTCCTCTTCCCTCACAGACCACCAGGCCATTTTTGGAGAGGGTTTTGTTATTTGGACTCTAAAACTGTGCTGAGCATTCATATCTAATAACTCATTTAATTACACTATACAGGGTTTTTTTTTATGTTATCTTAATTTTTAAGGGAGGTATAATTGACAAATAACATTATATTAGTTTGAGGTATACAATATGATTTCAATATTTGTATTATTGCAAAATGACCACCACAATAAGTCTAGGTACCATCCATCACCATGCATAGTTACAAAATTCCTTTTTCTTGTGATAACTTATAAGATTTACTCTTTTAGCAACTTTCAAATATGTAATACAGTACTATTAACTATAGTCACCATGGTATACATCACATCCCTATGATCTATTTATTTTAAAACCGGAAGTTTGCACCTTTTGACCTTCTTCATGCATTGTACCCTCCTTCCTACCCTCCAGATTGTACTGTTCTTACACACAGTTTACAGATAGAAAAACTGAGGCAGAAGTTTAAGCCGAGTTGTTCAACATGATAGCCACTAGCTCATGTGGCATGTGAGCATTTAAAATGTAGCTTGTCTGAATTGAGATGTCAGGGTGAAGTACACATAAGATTTCAAACACAAATTAGCACAAATTAAAAGGATGTAAACTATCTCATTAATATTAGTTTACATTGATTGCATGATGAAATAACATTTTGCATATATTGGCATAAGTGAAATACGTTATTAAAGTTGATATCATTTGTTTCTCTTACTTTCTTTAACATGGCTATCAGAAAATTTTAAATCGCTTATGTGTCTCATATTATGTTTCTGTAGGACAACTCTGGTTTAAGCAAATTACCCCAAATGACCCTGGTAGTGTCAGAGGCAGGGTGAGAAACAAGCGGTCTAGGGGACTTCCCTGGTGGTCCAGTGGGTGGACCACTGGGCGGTTAAGAAATCCACTTACGATGCAGGGGATGCAGGTTAGATCCCTGCTCGGGGAACTAGGATCCCACACACTGTGAGTAACTGAACCTGGCCTGCCCCAACTACTGAGCCTGCATGAAGCAACCAAGATCCTTTGGCTGCAACTAAGACCCAACACAGCCAAATAAATAAATATCAAAAGGAAAAGAAAGACCCAGGTGCTCTGGTCTGGTCTCAGAGCATGAGCTCTGCCCTACTGAATAAAGCACTTACTGAGTCTGGGCACTTAAAGTGAAAGTGAAGTTGCTCAGTCGTGTCCGACTCTTTGTGACTCCATGGACTGTAGCCTACCGGGCTCCTCAGTCCATGGAAATTTTCCAGGCAAGAGTACTGGAGTGGAGTGCCATTTCCTTCTCCAGGGGATCTTCCTGACCCAGGGATTGAACCCAGGTCTCCAGCATTGCAGGCAGACACTTTACCGTCTGAGCCACCAAGGAAGTTTGGGCATGTAGTGGAAGCACAAATTTAGCAAATGCAGTTTCCTTCTATATTCATTAATAACATGTCCCTTTTCCTGCACCTCTGCTTTCTTCTAAACTACTTAATAGATATTATCCGATTTAATTTCTATAGAAAGCCTACTGCTGCTGCTGCTGCTAAGTCGCTTCAGTCGTGTCCGACTCTGTGTGACCCCATAGATGGCAGCCCACCAGGCTCCCCCGTCCCTGGGATTCTCCAGACAAGAACACTGGAGTGGGTTGCCATGTCCTTCTCCAATACATGAAAGTGAAAAGTGAAAGTGAAGTCGCTCAGTCGTGTCCAACTCTTCGAGACCCCATGGCCTGCAGCCCACCAGGCTCCTCTGTCCATGGGATTTTCCAGGCAAGAGTACAGGAGTGGGGTGCCATAGTTGTCTGCTATTATTATCCCCATACAGACAAGGATATTGCAGTCTAGAGAGGTTAAGTCCCTTGGCCAAGATCACAAAAGCAGTGAGGAGTTAAATTATCTCAGAATACATTCATTAGCAAGGATCATAACATTCAGTGCATCTAAATTGCTTGAGACAACTCTACTGGGCATGCTCTGTGGAATCAGTTCAGTTCAGTTCAGTTGCTCAGTTGTGTCCAGCTCTTTGTGATGCCATGGACTTCAGCACACCAGGCCTCCCTGTCCATCACCAACTCCCCGAGCCTACCCAAACTCATGTGCATTGAGTCGGTGATGCC
The DNA here is from genome assembly GCF_000754665.1 of Bison bison bison. NCBI lineage: Eukaryota > Metazoa > Chordata > Mammalia > Artiodactyla > Bovidae > Bison > Bison bison. Next base: position 4,414,145 of record NW_011494961.1, read on the forward strand.
ATCCAACCATCTCATCCTCTGTCGTCCCCTTCTCCTCCCGCCTTCAATCTTTCCCAGCATCAGGGTCTTTTCCAATGAGTCAGTTCTTTGCATGAGGTGGCCAAAGTATTGGAGTTTCAGTTTCAACATCAGTCCTTCCAATGAATAGTCAGGACTGATTTCCTTTAGGATGGATTGGTTGAATCTCCTTGCAGTCCAAAGGACTCTCAAGAGTCTTCTCCAAAAAAAAAAAAAGAGGCTTCTCCAACACCACAGTTCAAAAGCATCAATTCTTTGGCACTCAGCTTTCTTTGTAATCCAACTCTCACATCCATACATGACTACTGGAAAAACCAAAGCTTTGACTACACGGACATTTATTGGTAAAGTAATGTCTCTGCTCTTTAATCTTCTGGAGAAGGAAATGGCAACCCACTCCAGTACTCTTGCCTGGAAAAATCCCATGGACGGAGGAGCCTGGTAGGCTATAGTCCATGGAGTCACAAAGAGTCAGACACGACTGAACAACTTCACTTCACTTCACTTTAGGTTGGTCATAGCTTTTCTTCCAAGGAGCAAGTGTCTTTTAATTTCATGGCTGCAGTCACCATCTGCAGTGATTTTGGAGCCCAAAAAAAGAAAGTCTCTCACCGTTTCCACTGTTTCCCCATTGATTTCCCATGAAGTGATGGGACTGGATGCCATGATCTTAGTTTTCTGAATGTTGTTTTAAGCCAACTTCCTCACTCTCCTCTTTCACTTTCATCAAGAGTCTCTTTAGTTCTTCTTCACTTTCTGCCATGAGGGTGGTGTCATCTGCATATTTGAGGTTATTGATATTTCCCCCAGCAATGTTGATTCCAGCTTGTGCTTCCTCCAGCCTAGCGTTCCTCATGATGTACTCTGCATAGAAGTTAAATAAGCAGGGTGACAATATACAGCCTTGATGTACTCCTTTTCCTATTTGGAACCAGTCTGTTGTTCCATGTGCAGTTCTAGCTGTTGCTTCTTGACCTGCATCTAAGTTGTTTGAGACAACTGTACAGGGCATGCTCTGTGGAACGAGTAATTCTAGGTATTTGTTAAGACAATCTGCAGTCAGGAGGTTGAAATCAAGTTTCAGATCCCCGTAGTCACATAGAGACAACCTCAGAAAAATATCAATGCTGTCATATTTCTTCTGTCATAAGTTATACATCATTTCCAATATGAATTAATGCTAATCAATATATTTTAAATTTGTAATGCAATCAATCAAAATATTTCCAATTGTATACAAGTTCCTTTGTAGTACCTTGTATGCCAGATAGCTGCTGCTGCTGCTGCTGCTGCTGCTAAATCGCTTCAGTCGTGTCTGACTCTGTGCAACCCCATAGACGGCAGCCCACCAGGCTCCTCCGTCCCTGGGATTCTCCAGGAAAGAATACTGGAGTGGGTTGCCATTTCCTTCTCCAATGCATGAAAGTGAAAAGATTTCTAGTACTTGTCATTGTACAGTCAGCTTAACACATTACTTTTTATAGGATATTTTGGAACTTTTCAGCTTTCAAAATTGAAATTAAAGAACAAATGAAAAAAAAAAGAAAAGAACAAATGAATTTAATATGCCCTTATTACAAATCTTTGAGATAATTCAGAGGGGGGATCATATCAATAATCATTTAACAATTACTAATTGTGTTTTAATTTTCAAAAAATTAATTTTGTGTCTAGTAGTGAAAAAACAACAAGAAAATACCTTGCTTCAACGGAGCTTATGTTCTAGCCAGGGGAATGGTAGAGGCAATAGATATTACAAATGAATATGTAATATGAATATGAATATTCAGGTGGTTAAAGGGCCTATGGAGAAACCCAAAGAAGAATAAAGACAGAGAATGACAGGAGAGTGGTGGATGGAAATGGGGCTATTTTTAATAGGAGAATTTGGGAAGTTCTTTTTGATGTGCTGACATTTACACAGGGACCTAAATGAAGTGATGAAGCAAGACTTTGAAGTTATTTTGGGGAAGAGAATTCCAGGCAGAGGGGAAGGCAGGTGCAAAGGACCTAAGGAAGGAGCAAAAGGCTAATGTGACCAAAATGGACTGAACACGGGTAGGCGATGAGGTCAGAGAGACGTGAGGTGGGGCAGAGGCAGAGGGCTGGATAGGCCTCAGTAGGGACTGCTAACTTCATTTTGATTGGCACTGAAAGTCATTGGAGGTTTTAGAGTGGAAGAGTGAGAAATTCTGCGTCATGCTCTCACTGCTTTATGGAGAATAGATTGTATGCAGCAAGAACGAAAGTAGGGGCAGGGGCAGTTAAGAGCTTCCTACAAACACCCAGTTCTGGAAGTTTGGCACATTAGACTAGGATGGTACCAGTGCAGGTGATAAGAAAGGTCAGATTTGGGTTATTTTTGGAGCGAAGGCTGACAAAACCTGATTGGATATGAGATATGGGGAAAAGCTGCATTCAGGCAGCTAAACCGGCCTGAATGCATAGGACTTTGTCTTCATTCATTCATTCATTTGCTCATCCTTTCGTAGCGTCTGAACTCTGCCACTTGTCACCTGCGCCCAAGCCAAAACTCATGTTCATACAAAGTAATCCCTCCTCCTCCCGGATTGTTTTTTGAGTGATGTTGCTGTTGTTTTTATAAAGATAATTTTTCCCTTTAAAAAACAAGCTACATCTATAAAAAGATATTTTTTAAAGAAATAGAGGGAAAATTATCCTAGTTACATCTCCCTAAATCTACTACTAATGTTTTGTATATTTGTTTCCTAGTACTTTGCAAGATGCAAGCATATTTTTACATAATGACATTATTGGGCATAATCTATCCTCTTATTGCACATTTAGCTTTGCCGTTTGTCTACAGAGTACTCAAAAGTAGCATTTATAATGGTTACTATTTCAATCACTATTCTCCTTGTGGCTCCTTCCAATTCTTCATTATTTATTATAAGCAGCCCTGAAGGAATGTTTCTAATTTTGGATTATAATTTTACACCAAATTTTCAGATTTGGATTGCTGGGTCAAAAATAATGAATAATTTGCCTAATAACATTCATTTAAAATATATCTATTAAATATCTGTATAAATAAGACCAAAATTAAACTGAACTTGGTGAACATAAACATTTTTTGGAGGCCTAACATCTAAGTTTTCAGTAAAAAATCCCAGAAGAATAATCTTTTTCAAATTTTTTGGTTAATAGGTGAAAAGGCAGTTTTAAACTTCTAGAACTATGGCTTTACCATTTATTTCAAAAGTAACACACTTAAAATGTTTTAGAAATATTGAAAAATAGAAGTAGGAAAAACACTGTACTCATATTACACCCTCAAAGTCACTGATAGAATACTAGTGGACTTCCTTCCAGTCTATTTTTTTAATGCTCAGATTATTTTTATTTTTTAAAAACTTATTGAAAAATAATAATATTTTTCCTGGAGAAGGAAATGGCAAGTCATTCCAGTATTCTTGCCTGAGAAATACCGTAGGCAGAGGATCCTGGTGGGCTACAGTCTATGGGATCGCAAAGAGTCGGAAATGACTGAGCGACTGTACATGCTGCAGTGTCATGTCCTGGAATGGAGTACAGTCACAGCTTCAGGTTTCCAAGAGACAAAATCATATTGGCTTAATTGAAGAACGTATCCCAGAGAAAGCACAGCATATCAGTTCACAGAATTTAAGAAGGTAGAGGTTACTAATCCCGGTGCCCTGAGAACACTGGTATTTCAGACTTCGTGGCTGGTTCTTTGGAAGGCTGAATTGCTTAATATTTTGATTGTATCTGATGAGTCAGAAATCCAAAACCACATCCATGTTACATAAACATTAAATCCAGAGCAGCCAAAAAAAAAAAAAGACCATTTGTTTTCCTGCTATAAATACAATTTCACATTCCAGTTTATTCATTTAGCATCTTTCCACACAGCTTTCATGCCGCTGCTGCTAAGTCGCTTCAGTCGTGTCCGACTATGTGCGACCCCATAGACGGCAGCCCACCAGGCTCCTCTGTCCCTGGGATTCTCCAGGCAAGAATACTGCAGTGGGTTGCCATTTCCTTCTCCAATGCATGCATGCATGCTAAGTCACCCAGTCGTGTCCGACTCTGTGTGACCCCATAAACGGCAGCCCATCAGGCTCTCCTGTCCTTGGGATTCTCCAGGCAAGAACATTGGAGTGGGTTGCCATTTCCTTCTCCAATGCATGAAAGTGAAAAATAAAGTGAAGTCGCTCAGTCGTGTCCAACTCTTAGCGACCCCATGGACTGCAGCCCACCAGGCTCCTCTGTCCTTGGAATTTTCCAGGGAAGAGTACTGGAGTGGGTTGCCATTGCCTTCTCCTTCCTTCTCCACATAGTTTTCATAAACATACTTAAATAAAAAACTTTTCTTTCTTTTTTTTTTTTTTTTAGCCACAAGGTTTTTGGGATATTAATCTCCTGACCAGAGATTGAATTTGGGTCCCCAGCAGTGAAAGTTTTGAGTCCTAGCCATTGGACCTCCAGGGAATTCCCATCCCAACTGACTTTTTAAATGACTGTCAGTTGGAATGAAATGGAATGGAATTTACGTGGATGTTAATACGATCTGTCTTTGACTATTGCTAACCCACCCATCAGTATTTAAGCAGGTTAATCCATCAAGCTCAGTGATTGTTTCAGCCGTTCCTTCCTCAGCAAGCTATTAGCGTCTACTGAACAGTTTTCCAAAAAAAGAAGGCTTATAGAAGTTTCCATGCTAGACTCTCTACAGTTTCCTTAACTATCCACCTATTATATTTAGTGTCTTTAATTCTATCTTGGTGCTACATCTGTTCTTATGTAGCCTTTCCAATTCATATGTTGTTTTCCACTTTTAAATATATTGGTAAGTCATCATATACACATTTTAAAGTTACATATAATCTTCATCTTCTTTATTAAAAAAGCAATGTTCACTAAAGAATATTATAAAATATACAAGGGGGAAAAAAAGGAATTCAAGAGCTGTAATCCAAGCAACAATGCTAATTCCTGGCATACACTGTTCTACATCTTTTTTTCTTTTTGGCCACGCTATGCAGCATGTGGGTTGCCTGACCAGGAATCAAACCAATGCTCCTTCCAGTGGAAGCACAGATTCTTAATCACTGGACCACCAGGCAAGTCCCCTCCCCCTGCCTTTTTTTTTTAATGTATGTATATATGCCCCTTGCAGTTCACCTGCAACCATGTTATTGGTCATCAACAATTGAGAATAACCTAACTTTTCATCTTGAAGGGAAAAAAAAAGCTGCCTCCTTGAATGGAAGTTTCATATTGTTGTAAAGTTTTTCTCAAAGGGATGCAGGAAGCCTCACCTGTTCAGTTCAGGGCAGGGAAAAGACAAAGTGAGAGAAGGCTGATGTCAAAGAAAATGGAAAGAATAAGTCAAGGTCGAAGCGGAAGGACAGGCTTCAGAGGCACTGGGTCCTCAGCTGCTGTTGCTTCTCATCTTGCATTTGGCCTCCTGCCGGACACCAGCGCCTGCCCTCCACCCCCCACCCTCCTCCTCTGTCCTGCCCTTGAGAAGACACCCACTAAGAGGTGAGCCTACACTCCCACTCCTGTGCTAGCCGCACGGTGCAAATCCCCATGAGATTCAGGCTGGTACTGAGTTATCCCTTAAGCTCCTAATGATCAGCCTTGTTTTAGGGAACTTCCTTGTGTTTGGGAGACATTCTCACTTCAATAAAAGATCAAAGAAATCTCTTGCCACAGGAATACGCAATTTAAATAGTTTACTCACGTTCAATGTTCCATGAAATAATGAAACTGTATAGAAACTGTATGCTTCATATTTATATTCTACTTTATAAAACATTATCATTTGTGCTGGTAAAACATGGGTTTTGGATGTAATTTAAAATTGAAATCTTACTCCTGACTTTCCTACTTACTAATTGTGGGAACTTCATTAAGCAATTTAATTCTCTAAACTTCAATTTCTTTAGATGAAATGAAGCTAATAGTTCCCAACTGCAAATGTAAGTCTTAAATGAAATGATATATTTTAAATGACTAATAGAGTGCCAGCAGATAGTTTTTTTAATTCTTTATTTCTTATCACAACTATAATCGTGTCTCATGTGTATTTGTTGCAACTGAATTAAATAGATTAGCATATATAAACATGCGTTTAAATCCTTTGTCAGCATAGGCATCTGAGAATGTTTGCAAAGGAGACAGAAATTGCCTTGGTCCTTCAGTGTCGCAAAATGGTGCTTAGCACCGTCACTTACATGTAAGTACCCCAGGTTATGGAGTCTACTTGGGTGCTTGTCAAAGGAAAGAAAGGGACTCAGAATTTCAGAGTGACCAGTAGGACACAGATCTAGGAATTTTCACGTGTGTTGCCTGAGACCCTGGACTACTGAATTGATACAGGAGTTTGCATTAGCAATCAACTCTGCTACTGCTAAGTCTCTTCAGTCGTATTCGACTCTGTGTGATCCCATAGAGGCAGCCCACCAGGCTCCCCCGTCCCTGGGATTCTCCAGGCAAGAACACTGCAGTGGGTTGCCATTTCCTTCTCCAATGCATGAAAGTGAAAAGTGAAAGTGAAGTCGCTCAGTCGTGTCCGACTCCTAGCGACCCCATGGACTGCAGCCTACCAGGCTCCTCCATCCATGGGATTTTCCAGGCAAGAGTACTGGAGTGGGGTGGCATTGCCTTTTCTGAATCAACTCTAGGGACTCTCAATATAAATCTGGCTCAGGCAGAGAATTTAAGAAAGAGAAGAGAAATAATTGTCCTTCATCATCCTTGAATGAACTTAGGGTCCAAGAGGGGAGAGAATATGAAGCATTAAAAGTTGCTCAGAATAGCAAATGAAGCAACTGACAAACAACTAATCTCAAAAATATACAAGCAACTCCTACAGCTCAATTCCAGAAAAATAAATGACCCAATCAAAAATGGACCAAAGAACTAAATAGACATTTCTCCAAAGAAGACATACAGATGGCTAACAAACACATGAAAAGATGCTCAACATCACTCATTATCAGAGAAATGCAAATCAAAACCACTATGAGGTACCATTTCACGCCAGTCAGAAAGGCTGCGATCCAAAAGTCTACAAGTAATAAATGCTGGACAGGATGTGGAGAAAAGGGAACCCTCTTACACTGTTGGTGGGAATGCAAACTAGTACAGCCACTATGGAGAATAGTGTGGAGATTCCTTTAAAAACTGGAAATAGAACTGCCTTATGATCCAGCAATCCCACTGCTGGGCACACACACTGAGGAAACCAGAAGGGAAAGAGACACGTGTACCCCAATGTTCATCGAAGCACTGTTTATAATAGCCAGGACATGGAAGCAACCTAGATGTCCATCAGCAGATGAATGGATAAGAAAGCTGTGGTACATGTACGCAATAGAGTATTACTCAGCCATTAAAAAGAATACATTTGAATCAGTTCTAATGAGGTGGATGAAGCTGGAGCCTATCATACGGAGTGAAGTAAGTCAGAAAGAAAAACACCAATACAGTATACTAATGCATATATATGGAATTTAGAAAGATGGTAACAATAACCCTGTATACGAGACAGCAAAAGAGATACTGATGTATAGAACAGTCTTTTGGACTCTGTGGGAGAGGGAGAGGGTGGGAAGATTTGGGAGAATGGCATTGAAACATGTATAATATCATATATGGAACGAGTCGCCAGTCCAGGTTCGATGCACTGGATGCTTGGGGCTGGTGCATTGGGACGACCCAGAGGGAGGGTATGGGGAGGGAGGAGGGAGGAGGGTTCAGGATGGGGAACACGTGTATGCCTGTGGTGGATTCATTTTGATATATGGCAGAACCAATACAATATTGTAAAGTTTAAAAAAAAAAAAAGTTGCTCAGAATTTTTTTATGATAAATTAGCAATGATTGGTCCCCCTCTAATGATGGGTTAACAGTGAGAATATTATTTCTGGAACAATGTATTTTGAAACTTTTCTCTTTACTTTTTAAATTTTACCTCTTGTCACTAAAAAAAGAGCTTCATGCTCACATTGCCAGCAAAATTCAGGGCAATGCCTGGCTGGTCTTATCTATAGACACGGGAAGAGAGAAAATGAGGTGATTTCAGAAAGATGATACTCTGTGCCTAAAAATATCCTCCTACCCCTGAAATTCTATTTCAGAAGCTCCTTGTAAAATGCCTAGCACAGTGGTAGCACATATGTATTAACTGGTCAACATGTGATGGCTATTTCTATTACCAGATAATATATAAAAAATTATATATTATGTTTACTTTTTTTTTTTTTTGATCATGCTGCAAGCATGCAGGATCTTAATGCCCTAACCAGGGGTTGACCCCGTGCCTCTTGCAGTGAAATCTCCAAGTCTTAGCCACTGGACTGCCAGGGAATTCCCTATTTTTACCTTTACAGTTTTGTGTCTTGGAAGAGAAGTACTTTAAGATGTTTAAGGTCACATTATTCTGCTCAGAACCCTCCAGTGGCTTCTCATCTGCTCTAGAATGAAAATTTAAAAAATTTGCAGTAACCTCCTTACCCTCAAGGACCTCTACCACCCGATCTCCAGCTCCATGCTTGGCCTCACATTCTACCGAGCTGTCCCGATCTACTCCACAGCTGCGGGGCTAGCCTTGTACCTCAATAGCCAAGGCACACTCCCACCACAGGGCTTTTGCATTTGATCTTCCTGACTTAAAACCTAGACTCCCCCATCTCATATCCTGCCAGGTCTTCACTCACCTGTCATCTTTTCAATGACACCAACCCTTCCTGGCTTTATTTTTCTCCATAGAATGTGCCATAATCTAAAATAGTGTGTATGTGTTACTATATTGATTGCTGTCTCCTTCCACTAGTGCATTAAGTTCAACAAGGGCAGATATATATTTTATTGCTGATGCTTAGCCACTGATAGCTACACAGTAAATATTTGCCAAAAGAATAAATGAATGAATCATATATAGTGCCATTTGAAATGCATTATCTAAGAAAATATTTTAGTAAAAGTATAATCTTGAGAGGGGGCATGAGAATCAGATGGGACATCCAAGGAGGTAAAGAGCACGGACCAGAACAGTCTTAGAAATCAAAAGATAAACTCATCTACCTGATCATTTTGCAGAAAGTCAAGCCTCTTTGGTGGGCCAGAAACAATACTGCATTAATCTAGGTGATTGAAGAAAACCTAAACCTCATCTCAGAAATTCCACTGTATTAAAACCCTGTTATGGACTTCCCTGGTGGTCCCATGGCTAAAACTCTATGCTCTCAATGTAGGGGGTCCGGGTTCCATCCCTGGTCAGGGAACTAGGTCCCACATGCTGTAATTAAGAGTTTGCATACCACAACTAAAAAAAAAATATCTTCAGGCCTCAACTAAAGATCTTGGATGCTGCAACTAAAAAAAAAAAATCAACAATAAATCAGTCAATCACTCTTTTGTGGTCATTTCTCATTCATGTTAATAGATCTCTCCTTTTCCTCTAAGAGCACTAGAGCCAAAAAAGAAAAATTACTTCAAGGGCCCGGAAGGGAATGACTTAACTAAATATAGCCACATCGTACTGTAAGAAATAAAGACTGTGTAAGTCTGCCAAAATCAGATGCTATCAACAAGGAACACATTCTGTTGTTCCTTTCTTCAACCTTGAGATGGGAAAATTTCAGAAACTAAGATGTGCAATTCTCTATTTTCATATCATAATTAGACATTTAAAATGATCTTGTATTTGGACCATCTTTTCCAAGTGTGAACTGGATATTTAAAGGCAGAGGCTACGTGACTCCAGACAAAAATACACTGTATCATATTGGGAGCCATGTATGCCTCCTCAGCTGCCGCAGGAACATTTGTCATGTGGTGACAGCATTCTTCTCACTTCTGATAGCACGCACACTCTCACACCAGTGCCCAGGGCCTCTTAAGTCTCTGTGTCTCTGTGAAGTCAGTTTTCAAGAACGCTTTGAGATTAGAACAATGTAAGAAAGGTGTTAAGCTCCCTCCTACTTTTTCAAGCTATTTCAAAGGTAAGTTATAGGATCAGTAGAGACAACATTTCAGTGATACACAGATTGGGGCTGGAGGTGTAGTGAAAACACACACTTCTTCTGCCCTGCACAGGGTCTCAGAGCCTTAGGGTTAAACGCCAGCTTTGGATGCCAAACCAAAGCAGAGTTGTCCAAAACTTGCTCTGGAAAACTTTTAATTATAACTCTCTCTTTCTTGGCATAGGTAAGTTAGGAAGCAGTGATGCAGTGAAAGGCTATTTTAAGGATGGTGTTCTTTTTTTACTTAGACGTCTTAGGGGAAGAGAAATTAAGTATAAATAGAGAGGGAGTATGTTGGATGCAGACTATAGGTTACCCCAGAAGGGAATATGATGTGGGGCATAAGCAAGTAGAAGAAGCCAGATGATTGCAATAATGTGGCCTATGAGCTAATAATACACTTCCATGTATAATCATGAAACAGTCATGAGAACAGTGGTCCTCAAACTGTGGTCCCTGGACCAGCGGAGTCTCCATCACCTGGGAACTTGCTTCAGCTGTAGAGTGTCAGTCCCACCCCAGACCTACCAAATCAGAAACCCTGCGGGTAGAGCCCAGCAAGTTTACCCAGCCTCTCAAGGAGTCTGCTACACACTAAAGCTTGAGAACCACTGAACTAGTGAATCTGGGCCCTGTGCAGGAGTTCTGCAACGTTAAAGAGCTTCAGGATCGTCACCTGGTGATAGATCACAGCCTCTAACGCCATGCTCAGACTAGGCTTTTCATCAGTCCTTGTGGGCTTGTGAAAGAAAGGAAAGGAGGGAAGGGAGGACTATATTCATATATCTCAAAGAAGCAGAACTTAGCAACTTCCATCATTCATCTCTCGTGTCTTGGTTTTTGTTATACTCAAGCAAATTTACAAAGAGATATAAACTACTACGCATAACAAATAACAAGGACATATTGTATGGCACAGGGATATAGAGCATTATTTTACAATGACTTTAAATAGAGTATAATCTGCATAAATATGGACCATATTGTACACCTGAAACTAATAAAATATAACAATTATACCTCAATTTGAAAAAAACAAATTTACAGAAAAATTAATCTCCAACACCATTTAAACTGTATGAAGTGGGTGTGCATAACATTTTACTGAGCTGAAATCAGTGTATATGCATTATCTTTGCAATATGATTTTAATTTTTTATTTATGCTTTTACCTTTATCTATTAAGGATATGAGGCTACCGCTTGTTTTTCACTTGGTACACACTCCCATGTATCAGTTTAGCCAATATGTTTTTCATTTTTATACTTTATAATCTTTCTGTGTGTTTTCTTTTCAGTGGCTTAGAAATAGAAAATAACTAACTCTGATTTTTATGACAAACAGTGGCAAGAGCATTTGAATCTCCTGCAGAAAACAGCACTGACTGCTACCATGTGCTAAATTCAATTCAAATAACAAAGAAAAAAAAGAGTCAGTCCCAATTCTGTACAGGCAACAGTCACATGAAGTAATTTAAGGAAATTAATTAGTAAGAAGCACCATGGTACTTAAGTGATTAGAGAATACACAGCAAAGAAGTGATCAGAATGGGAAGGCTCCCTGAAGAAAATTAAGTTTTGGATCAGCATTGAGAGGAAGTGATAGCTGTGGATTGGCAGAGAGTAGGATAGTCACTCCAGGTTTACAGAATGGACTTTCCAAAGGCTCAAAGACAGGAACTAGCAAGTCATATGCTGGGTGCTATTTGCCAATTAACTTGGCTCAAGAAGAAGGTCATGTTAGGGAATAACAAAAGTTGAGGTTGGAGAGTTGACAGTAAGCCCAGAATGCTAAACTGAGAGATACGGTAACTAGTAAACAGGGACTCTTGATAGATTTATAATGAGGCAGTGATGTGGTAAAAACAATTAAAAAAAAGGTTGACATCTGAAATGAATGCTGATGTAGAAGTAAAATCCATAGGTTTATATTGTTGGCAATATAAGTCATTTAGAGCAGGAATTGTTGTGAATAAGACATAATTGTTTGCACTATTATATCGCTCTCCTTTTGTTTCTACACTTAATCTGCTTTATAACTCCCCTATTCCCCCAGCATCACTATGTAAAATAATTCTCACGTAAGTCAGATATGACTTAGCAACCAAACAACAACAAACTTGGGCTGGAAAAAAATCTCTAACACACCAAATTTCTATCATGCAGAAGTAGCTCAGGTTTTCAGAACCAATGCTAACACTGTATTTCTGCACTACATTTCTGAGCCTCTGCTTGCCTTCAGCTGTGAAGGCTGTACCACTTTACCTTAGTCAATCTGGTGAAGTCACTGCTTGCTACATCCTCTGTGTACAATGTCAGTTTCATTTAAGACTTGAGTTTCACCATCTTTAACTGGAGCAGCAACAAAGCTGGAAAAAGCTCTTAAAAATCCTGATATTTTAGAAATGTCAAAGATATTAAATAGGAGGAAAATGTGATGCTATCCAGTCCAGTACTAATCCTGAGCTTTATTTTTCTTTTTGATAGTCTACATGCATACCTGGAAAATCCCATGGACTGAGGAGCCTGGTAGGCTGAAGTCCATGGGGTCGCTAGGAGTCAGACACGACTGAGCGACTTCACTTTCACTTTTCTCTTTCATGCATTGGAGAAGGAAATGGCAACCCACTCCAGTGTTCTTGCCTGGAGAATCCCAGAGACGGGGGAGCCTGGTGGGCTGCCGTCTCTGGGGTCGCACAGAGTCGGACACGACTGAAGTGACTTAGCAGCAGCAGCATGCAAAAGAAGGCATCTGTAAGTGAGCTCTAGTTGTTCACTCTGGGGTCCGTCTATATCAAGGATACCATGGTGAATTTAAATCAAGAGCAGATTTGACGAATAATAAATCAGTGTAGGAATTTTGCCAAGACTTCACAACCTGGAGGTGATGATTTCAAAGAGAAACTTTCCCAAACCAGTTTAGGACTCTAAGAGCTAGGGAGAACAAAGTATTTAAAAAGCAGAACTCACGGTCTTCTTTCAACACATGCTAAGGGTCAGCACTAACTTTTGGCCAAAAGTATATAGAAATGAGATTTTGTTTTGGGAAAGCAAGCCTCTGGGATGGTGAGAAAAGAAGTGTAAGGATTTCCTACCTGATATAAACCAAAGAAAATCACTGGGTAGCTTCCTGGCCAGCAGACGCCCATCATTCTTGTATTTTCTTCTCTCTTTTTACTATTTCAGTTCCTCTTGGGTGCCTGTGGGCCCATCAAATATGATGGAGTCATAAAATATGTATGTTGACCTTGAAAAGCAAACCATACATGCTCAGAAAGGAGAAAGGGAGAAAAAGAGAGAAGAAAAGGAAAGAGGGGGAGAGGATTGAGAGTGTGACAATTTGATTAGTATGGAAAAGCCTCCTTAATTGGGAACTGGGAACGTGCTCTTCCCTGACTTCTTTTTCCACAATTCTGAGTGTGATTATGAAGCTACACTTCATCGTGCTTTAGCATTTACAGATTCGTTTGTCACACGACACGACCCTCATACTCGTTAGTGTTCACCTGTAGGAAGAGGGACTGCTTCAAAGAGTGGTAGAAAATGGGCTCGTTGAGCTTAAAGAACAAGCTTTTGCAGTACATTTGGGGGATTATTTTTTACCACAGGATACACTTGACTATTCGTGGTATTTCTATTATTATTTTTTAATCTCTTTTATTATTTTTTATTATTTCTTATTTTTCTTTTATTATGTTGATATACATTCTTCTATACCTTATTTGTTGAGAAATTTATTGTGAAAGGATGTTGAATTTTGGTAAATTCTTTTTCTGCGTATGTTGAGGTGACCAGCATCTCTTTTTTGATGCTTCCTATGTTCCAGGTGCAGATCTAGGCACTGGAGACACCTCATTTGAAATCCTAGCTCTGCCATTTACTTGCTATGTGGCCTTGGACAAGTTTCTCAATTTCTCTGACCCTCAGTTTCCTCAAAGGTAAAATATATCTCCTAGGACTCTTCAGTTCAGTCGTTCAGTCGTGTCAGACTTTTTGTGACCCCATGAATCGCTGCACGCCAGGCCTCCCTGTCCATCACCAACTCCCGGAGTTCACTCAGACTCATGTCTATCGAGTCGGTGATGCCATCCAGCCATCTCATCCTCTGTCGTCCCCTTCTCCTCCTGCCCCCAATCCCTCCCAGCATCAGGGTCTTTTCCAATGAGTCAACTCTTCGCATGAGGTAGCCAAAGTATTGGAGTTTCAGCTTCAGCATCAGTCCTTCCAATGAAACCCAGGACTAATCTCCTTCAGAATGGACTGGTTGGAACTCCTTGCAGTCCAAGGGACTCTCAAGAGTCTTCTCCAACACCACAGTTCAAAAGCATCAATTCTTTGGTGTTCAGTTTTCTTCACAGTCCAACTCTCACATCCATACATGACCACTGGAAAAACCATAGCCTTGACTAGACGGACCTTTGTTGGCAAAGTAATGTCTCTGCTTTTTAATATGCTACCTAGGTTGGTCATAACTTTCCTTCCAAGGAGTAATTGTCTTTTAATTTCATGGCTGCAGTAACTAGGAGCGAATAAATGCACAGTGCTTGTAACTGTGCCTGGCACAGTAACCAGCTGTGAGTATTCTTTTACTGTTAATTCACACAGACATGTGTAATATAAAAGATGAAAATCAATACCCCATCCCACTCTGCATACATAACCAGTATTAATAGTCTGGCTAGTATATGTCTTATTTTTATATGCATATATCATGAATTGCAGCAAGAGTTGGACATGACTGAGCGACTGAACTGAACTGAACTGATAAAATTTACACCTAAATTAGGTGTGTTAATTCTATTACATGAGTGGGATCATTCTGCTCTTGAACTTGTTTGTTCACTTACCTATGTTTATTTCATTTATTCAGAAAGAAATGGATATTCACAATGTATCACATAGAGTTAAATACAGGGACTTCCCTGGCGGTCCAGTGGTTAGGACTCCATCCATGCTTCCAATGCAGGGGGTGCAGGTTCAATTCCTGGTGGGGGAACTAAGATGCCACAATTAAGTGGCCAATTTTTTTTTTTATTTAAACAAAATTAAATACACTATACATAAATTAAGTCCCTTCCTACACACCTGGGCTTTCCTGGTGACTCAGACTGTAAAGAGTCTGCCTGCAATGCAGGAGACCCAGGTTCAATCCCTGGGTTGGGAATATCCTCTGGAGAAGGGAATGGCAACCCACTCCAGTATTCTTGCTTGGAAAATCCCACAGACAAGAGGAGTCTGGCAGGCTCAAGTCCATGGGTCACAAAGAGTCAGACACGACTGAGTGACTAACACTTCACTTTCCACACACTCATAATAAAATATGGATAGGATAGTGACTTCCAGGCTGCCTTGAACCAAGCTGGATATTTTCTGGTTAGAGAGGATAAACGTGTAGTAGAGAATAGGGGCCTTTGGTAGGCTGGTAAATCTGTTTATTCATCGTCATTGAGGTCAGCCTCTCTTCTTTAAAAGTAAGCTAATAAATCTTGATATATGATATATTAAATCTGAGACTAATGCCAGATCCATCCAAACCAAAATAAGTCCATAGAAACAGAGAAGAGTCCTTAGGGCTGGTATTAGGTAGGATCAGTGAGGAATGCAAGTGAATGGCATAATGTGATTAGCAGCTTCTTCTTGTTCAGTTGCTAAGTTGTGTCGGACTCTTTGTAACCCCATGAACTGCAGCATGCCAGGCTTCCGTGTCCTTCACTATCTCCCAGAATTTTTTCAAACACATGTCCATTGAGTTGGTGATGCCATCCAACCATCTCATTCTCTGTCGCCCCCTTCTCCTCCTGTCCTCAATCTTTCCCAGCATCAGAGTCTTTTACAAGATGCTTCTTTGCATCAGGTGACCAAAGTATTGGAGCTTCAGCTTCAGCATTAGTCCTTCCAATGAATATTTAGGGTTGATTTTCTTTAGGATTGACAGGTTTGATCTCCTTGCAGTCCAAAGGACTCTCAAGTCTTCTCCAGCACCATAATTCAGAAGCATCAGTTCTTCGGCACTCAACCTTCTTTATGGTCCAACTCTCATACTCACACGACTGCTGAAAAAACCATAGCTTTGACTAGATGGACCTTTGTTGGCAAAGTGATGTCTTTGCTTTTTAATACTCTGCATAGGTTTGTTATACCTTTCCTTCCAAGGAGCAAGCATCTTTTAATTTTGTGGTTGCAGTCACCATCCCCAGTGATTTTGGAGCACAATAAAATAAAACATGTCACTGTTTCCATTTTTTCCAATCTGTTTGCCATGAAGTGATGGGACCAGATGCCATGATCTTAGTTTTCTGAATGTTGAGTTTTAAGCCAGCTTTTTCACTTTTCTCTTTTATTCTCACCAAGAGGCTCTTTAGCTCCTCTTCGCTTTCTGCCATTAGAGTGGTATCATCTGCATATCTCAGACAGCTTATTCTTAGAAAAGTGTTTTAATCAGATAACTAAAACACTGAACACAAAATTGGGAAGAAACAGCGTATCCAAGGATTCATTCAGGCATCGACAGTGAGCAACTGGAGCTCAGAAACAGCAGGCATATTCAGAGGTTAAAAAAAAAAAAATTATAGTGTCTTAGAAATTCCTCATTAGGTGTTCCTTTCTTCCAGTTTCTCTTATTTCACTTTGAAGATGGAAGGTTAGATCCTTTAAAGTGGCAGGAGAGAGACATACTCAGATTACTTTAGAATATGACACAGATGTCAACTCACCAGCCATTCCAGTCAAGCCTGTGATGAAAGCAGTCCTGTTGGAGAACCTCCCGGGAGCTCAGCTTGTTCCTCAGCGACCTACACCCGAGAGTGAAGATACCTCGGGGCCCGCTGGCACACTGACTGGAGTGACTGGATTCCCCCAGGCCAGCACACACATGTGCCTTTGCTCTGGTCTAGTCAGTCATGGTCACAGTAGCAAGTAGGTTCTTGACATGCATAGCATAAACCACGTTAACTTTACAGGAGAGGCAAAGAAAGGCTGTTAGAAATATTTAGCAGGCCCTTACTGAGGATTTCATGGCCCAGCCTCCTCTATACTCCACTCCTTACCTGCCATGAACATATCTAGGAATTTATCCTAAGCACACACGAATACTTAGAATAATAAAAAAACAGAAAACTGAATGTCAAGCAATAGTGGGTTGATTCATAAACTTTGGGAGATAACGTAATGGCATACCAAACAGCTATTAAAAATAAGGATGCTATTTTAAGAGATTTGATGAATGATTACCATATGCCAAGCATGTGCCGAAAGGTAGGTAATATTACTATCTCTACTTTGCAGATTAAAAACCTGACTCGAAGAAATTTGTTGACAGAAAAACCTTTATAGTATACTACTCAGTAAACATAGAAAGTTATGAAACAGTGTGATATGATATATAGAATTTTGATGAATTTCTTTTTTTCTTATATATTTTCTATTTTTTTCCTCAGAATTTGTGTTATTTATGTATCTGAGATATAATAGCAGGGTAACATTTTTTTTTTAATCAAAAATTTAAAGTTAATTTTCAGTACTTGAGCTAATTTAAAAATAAATATATTTCCATTCCTTTAGTATTCCTTCCTTACCCTTAATAAAAAAAATTTTTTTTTAATCTAGAGAAGGGGCAAATAAAGTTGGTTTCCTTAGTAATAGCACCAAAAGCTTCCAAACATTCTTTTTGTTCTTCCCATTACTTTCTTTTAAAACTGTTTGGATTTCCTGAGTAATAGATATGCATACTAATTATCGGTCCAATTTTATTCCAGGGTTTTTCAAAATGATGACTGTGAAAATGGCCTGATTCAAAGTTTAAACCAACAATTTTAACAGCTTAAACAAACAATTAAGTGGGTCACCATCTCCTCCTAGAATCTGCAGAGCCTTTCCAACACTAGTTTAAGTTCAAGGGCCAATGTCTTATTGCACAAATGTCAGGAAGGGTTCTCATTTTAAATGTAAGGATTGTGTTTAGAGGATTCTTCAACTTTCTATTCATATTAAAAAAATTAAATACAAGTAATGCATTTAAAAAAATATGCAAACAGGACAGAAAGACATAATATTCTTTGTCTTTACTTCGGTTCTTCTTCACTGAAGGGATCGCTATTACCAAGTTTCCTGTGTATTATTTTAAAGTGTGTTTAATACATTTAACAGCACATGTATGATATATGCTTTTTTAAAGGAGACATTCTCTTTTTAATATGTTTGCCCAGATGGGCTCACACTATGATACTGGTTTGTGACATCTTTTTTCTGCTTCAGTTTAAATGCAACAGAGTATTCAATTGTATAAATGTGGTAGTTTAGCCACCAAGTTATGTCTAACTCTTATGACCCCATGGACTGTAGCCTGCCAAGCTCCTCTGTCCATGGAATTTCCCAGGCAACAATACTGGAATGGGTTGCCATTTCCTTCTCCAGAGGAATCTTCCTGACCCAGGGATTGAACCTATGTCTCCTGCATTGCCAGCAGATTCTTTACCAGTGAGCCACCAGGAAAGCCCTGTGTAAATGTACCACTATGTAAACAATTAGTCTCTTTCTGATGATTTAGGATTTTTCTTTTAGAAGTAATTCTGGAATGAGCAAAACAGTGATCAAAAAAGAACATCTAAATGTTTGATTCTATTTACATAAAGCACAAAATCAGGTGAAATTAATCTATGCTGAGTCCTCACTTGGTGAAGGGAGTGGGAGAGGTTTCTAGGGTACTTATCTGTTTTTTGATTTGGGTGCTGGTTATCCTGGTTATTTGGAGAAGGCGATGGCACCCCACTCTAGTACTTTTGCCTGGAAAATCCCATGGACGGAGTAGCCGGTAGGCTGCAGTCCATGGGGTTGCTCAGAGTCACTCAGTGAGCGACTTCACTTTCACTTTTCACCTTCATGCATTGGAGAAGGAAATGGCAACCCACTCCATTATTCTTGCCTGGAGAATCCCAGGGACAGGGGAGCCTGGTGGGCTGCTGTCTATAGGGTCGCACAGAGTCGGACACGACTGAAGCGACTTAGCAGCAGCAGCAGCAGTATCCTGGTTATTTGAGTACAAATGTATTCCTTTTGTAAAATTTCAATGATGTTTACTAAGCTTTAAAGTACTTTTTCAGTATACAAGTTGTACTTTAATAAGAAATTGAAGAGAGTTGTTAGTGCAATTGCTGTTTGTAAGACTTAAACGCTGGTCCTTCTGGCAGCACACTGAATATGTGGGTTACTTTCACTGAGTTTTAGTTCTGTACTTTTGCATGTTTAAATGACTAAATATATGTTACAAATAAATGAATGATATATGTGACCTTATACCGTCTTCTCCAGACTACTGCTCTAGCATCACAGCCTCAATTAGCACAGCTATGTGGGGGAAACCCAAATCCCTGTGTTTGGCCTCTTGCTATTATCTGATCATGGTTCCTATTCGTCCAATAACCTGTAAAACATCACCACTTAGAATTCCACCCCCAAATTAGCACATATTAAGAAGCTAAGAATCATGCCTCTACCTTACCAGTCTACCTCTTGAAAATCAATTCTCCTTTTAACCCCTTTTTATTCTTTCTTAAAAATCAACTGCTGTGTTCTGCTACCCAGCCTAGAATCCCAGGCTTTGGCTCTTCCACTTCCATCAACATTTATGTCTGATGAATCAATACAGATTGTCAGCTCTTCCTTGGACCCAGGCCTTGCATTCTTCATACCCTTTCCATTTTCACTTAACTCCACTTTCTCATGACTGAGATATTCTAGTGGGTTTCTAATCTTGTTTCACTGGTATCTGATTTTCCTTCTTCACTTCAAAGAGTTACATACTGATGTTGGTTTTATTGGACTGATATTTCATGATATCTTTCCCTTGCTTTTCCATGGGGATGGTCTTGATCCCTGTCTTCTGTACAATGTCACGAACCTCATTCCATAGTTCATCAGGTCTATCAGATCTAGTCCCTTAAATCTACTTCTCACTTCCACTGTATAATAATAAGGGATTTCATTTAGGTCATACCTGAATGGTCTAGTGGTTTTCCCTACTTTCTTCAATTTCAGTCTAAATTTGGCAATAAGGAGTTCATGATCTGAGCCACAGTCAGCTCCTGGTCTTGTTTTTTGCTTCTCCATCTTTGGCTGCAAAGAATATAATCATCTGATATCGGTGTTGACCATCTGGTGATGTCCATGTGTAGAGTCTTCTCTTGTGTTGTTGGAAGAGGGTGTTTGCTATGACCAGTGTGTTCTCTCGGCAAAACTCTATTAGCCTTTGCCCTGCTTCATTCTATATTCCAAGGCCAAATTTGCCTGTTACCCCAGGTGTTTCTTGACTTCCTACTTTTGCATTCCAGTCCCCTATAATGAAAAGGACATCTTTTTTGGGTGTTAGTTCTAAAAGGTCTTGTAGGTCTTCATAGAACCATTCAACTTCAGCTTCTTCAGCATTGCTGCTTGGGGCATAGGCTTGGATCACTGTAATATTGAATGGTTTGCCTTGGAAACGAGCAAGATCATTCTGTCGTTTTTGAGATTGCATCCAAGTACTGCATTTCGGACTCTCGTTGACTATGATGGCTACTCCATTTCTTCTAAGGGATTCCTGACCACAGTAGTAGATATAATGGTCATCTGAGTTAAATTCATCCATTCCAGTCCACTTTAGTTCACTGACTCCTAGAATGTCGATGTTCACTCTTGCTATCTCCTGTTTGACCACTTCCAATTTGCCTTGATTCATGGACCTAACATTCCAGCCTCCTATGCAATATTGCTCTTTACAGCATGGGACCTTGCTTCTATCACCAGTCACATCCACAACTGGGTATTGTTTTTGCTTTGGCTCCATCCCTTCATTCTTTCTAGAGTTATTTCTCCACTGATCTCCTGTAGCATATTGGGCACCTACCGGCTTGGGGAGTTCCTCTTTCAGTATCCTATCATTTTGCCTTTTCATACTGTTCATGGGGTTCTCAAGGCAAGAATACTAAAGTGGTTTGCCATTCCCTT
>NW_011494961.1:4435260-4435940 GCF_000754665.1 Bison bison bison
TCAGTTTTCATTCCAATCCCAAAGAAAGACAATAGCCAAAGAATGCTCAAACTACCACACAATTGCACTCATCTTACATTCTAGTAAAGTAATGCTCAAAATTCTCACAGCCAGGCTTCAGCAGTACGTGAACTGTGAACTTCCAGATGTTCAAGCTGGTTTTAGAAAAGGCAGAGGAAGCAGAGATCAAACTGCCAACATCTGCTGGATCATTGAAAAAGGAAGAGATTTCCAGAAACACATGTACTTCTGCTTTATTGACTATGCCAAAGCCTTTTCCTGTGTGGATCACAATAAACTGGGGAAAATT
This sequence comes from Bison bison bison, assembly GCF_000754665.1. Taxonomy (NCBI): domain Eukaryota; kingdom Metazoa; phylum Chordata; class Mammalia; order Artiodactyla; family Bovidae; genus Bison; species Bison bison. The sequence goes on from NW_011494961.1 coordinate 4,435,571, forward strand.
CTGAAAGAGATGGGAATACCAGACCACCTGACCTGCCTCTTGAGAAACCAGTATGCAGGTCAGGAAGCAACAGTTACTGGACATGGAGCAAGAGACTGATTCCAAAGGAAAAGGAGTTCGTCAAGGCTGTATATTGTCACCCTGCTTATTTAACTTATATGCAGAAACACTGGGCTGGAAGAAGCACAAGCAGAAACACAAGCTGGAATCAAGGTTGCTGGGAGAAATATCAATAACCTCGGATATGCAGATGACACCACCCTTATGGCAAAAAGTGAAGAGGAACTCAAAAGCCTCTTGATGAAAGTGAAAGAGGAGAGTGAAAAAGTTAGCTTAAAGCTCAACATTCAGAAAACGAAGATCATGGCAT
>NW_011494961.1:4436040-4437042 GCF_000754665.1 Bison bison bison
TTCCAGTCCACTTTAGTTCACTGACTCCTAGAATGTCGATGTTCACTCTTGCCATCTCCTGTTTGACCACTTCCAATTTGCCTTGATTCATGGACCTAACATTCCAGGTTCCTATGCAATATTGCTCTTTACAGCATGGGACCTTGCTTCTATCACCAGTCACATCCACAACTGGGTATTGTTTTTGCTTTGGCTCCATCCCTTCATTCTTTCTAGAGTTATTTCTCCACTGATCTCCTGTAGCATATTGGGCACCTACCGGCTTGGGGAGTTCCTCTTTCAGTATCCTATCATTTTGCCTTTTCATACTGTTCATGGGGTTCTCAAGGCAAGAATACTAAAGTGGTTTGCCATTCCCTTTTCCAGTGGACCACGTTCTGTCAGACTTCTCCACCATGAACCGTCCGTCTTGGGTCGCCCCACACGGCATGGCTTAGTTTCATTGAGTTAGACAAGGCTGTGGTCCGTGTGATCAGATTGGCTAGTTTTCTCTGATTATGCAAAAAAGCAAAATGGCTGTCTGAGGAGGCATTAAAAATAGCTGTGAAAAGGAGAGAAGCAAAAAGCAAAAGAGAAAAGGCAAGATATAAGCATCTGAATGTAGAGTTCCAAAGAATAGCAAGGAGAGATAAGAAAGACTTCCTCAGCGATCAATGCAAAGAAATAGAGGAAAACAATAGAATGGGAAAGACTAGAGACCTCTTCAAGAAAATTAGAGATACCAAGGGAACATTTTATGCAAAGATAGGCTCGATAAAGGACAGAAATGGTATGGACCTAACAGAATCAGAAGATATTGAGAAGAGGTGGCAAGAATACACAGAAGAACTATACAAAAAAGATCTTCACAATCCAGATAATTACAATGGTGTGATCACTCACCTAGAGACAGACATCCTGGAATGTGAAGTCAAGAGGGCCCTAGAAACCATCACTGCAAACAAAGCTAGTGGAGGTGATGGAATTCCAGTTGAGCTATTTCAAATCCTGAAAGATGATGCT
>NW_011494961.1:4437235-4437678 GCF_000754665.1 Bison bison bison
AAGAGGAGAGTGAAAAAGTTAGCTTAAAGCTCAACATTCAGAAAACGAAGATCATGGCATCCGGTCCCATCACTTCATGGGAAATAGATGGGGAAACAGTGGAAACAGTGTCAGACTTTATTTTTGGGGGCTCCAAAATCACTGCAGATGGTGACTGCAGCCATGAAATTAAAAGACGCTTACTCCTTGGAAGGAAAGTTATGACCAACCTAGATAACATATTCAAAAGCAGAGATATTACTTTGCCAACAAAGGTCCAACCAGTCAAGGCTATGGTTTTTCCAGTTGTCATGTATGGATGTGAGGGTTGGACTGTGAAGAAAGCTGAGCGCTGAAGAATGGATGCTTTTGAACTGTGGTGCTGGAGAAGACTCTTGCGAGTCCCTTGGACTGCAAGGAGATCCAACCAGTCCATCCTAAAGGAGACCAGTCCTAGGTGTTCA
>NW_011494961.1:4438108-4440740 GCF_000754665.1 Bison bison bison
GACGGCAGAGGATGAGATGGCTGGATGGCATCACTGACTTGATGGACGTGAGTCTGAGTGAACTCCGGGAGTTGGTGATGGACAGGGAGGCCTGGCGTGCTGCGATTCATGGGGTTGCAAAGAGTCAACACGACTGAGCGACTGACCTGAACTGAACTGAACTGCCCTTGCTTAAAATCTTCAGTTGCCTTTATGGCAAACCTCTGAGTCTGACATTCAAAAAATTTCTATAGACTGATCCTTATCAACCTATCCTTTTAGCTTTTCCTTCTTTCTTTTTACTTATCTTTTCAGCGGCTGAGATCCTTTGATATGTTCCAAACATGCCAGACAAGTTCCAAATTTATTATTTTTACATTTGCCGTCCTCTCAATTTCTGGAGCAAATGGCCTCCACAACTGGGTATTGCAGAAGCGTGGAGAATTCTGACTCAACTTAAGCAAAAGGTAGAGAACCCTCAATTGACTGAGATTAAAATCCTCCACGGGATGTGGGGCTTGAAACCGAGTTGAATTATATAGGAAAATAAAGTTACATTTCTAGGACACTTTAGTTTGTGGGCTGACTTCTACTGCAACAGAAACAATGGATTTTGTAGTATTTTAGGTAAAGATGTACATTATTATTTTCTATACTCATTTGGTTCAGAATGTAATTTATCAACTGAACAATGAATTCATGAGTTAACCCCCAAGATGTTTAATTGCTAACGATCCATCCTAATTTTGTCCATATCCCTTTATACTAAAATAAGGATTAGGCAGGTGTATGTTTGAAAGGTTACTTCATAAGTAATTCCACGAATTGCTCTAAGTACAGGAAAATAAACTCCTTAAATCATGACAATTTTTATTTACTCATACCACTAGAGACTCATGGAAATACAAATCTAAATCTATTCCAGGCATAAGATTAACAAAGCAAGGGGCTTATTAAATGGATTCAAGACATAAAATAGCCTTTTCTTTGCCTGGCCATAAGCTATGTCTATTGCAGGGATATAAGCATGCTGATATTGGTATTGTCATTCTTTCAAATAACTGCTCATTGGTATAATTATTATTGTGTATACTACTGTAGATTCCAGTTGCATGGTGATAAAGTTCTATCAATTCACAATACAGCATATTACCCCTTTAACCCTATCCCTGACCACACTGGGTAATACTAATCTTTTTTGTCAATCTAATCAATCTATAAAAGGGCAGAACACTTTATTTTCATTTTCTAGATTACTAATGAATTTATGGGTCTGTTCATTAAGTTTATTGGCCATTTATATTTCGTTCAGTTCAGTCGCTCAGTTGTGTCCGACTGTTTTACGACCCCATGGATGGCAGCATGCCAGGCCTCCCTGCCCATCATCAACTCCCAGAGCCTTCCCAAACTCATGTCCACTGAGTCTGTGATGCCATCCAACAATCTCATCCTCTGTCATCCCCTTCTCCTCCTGTCTTCAATCTTTCCCAGCATCAGGGTCTTCTCCAATCAGTCAGTTTTTGCATTGGATGGCCAAAGTACTGGAGTTTCAGCTTTAGCATCAGTCCTTCCAATGAATATTCAGGACTGATTTCCTTTAGATTGACTGGTAGGATCTCCTTGCTGTCCAAGGGACTCTCAAGAGTCTTCTCCACCACCACAGTTCAAAAGCATCAATTCTTCGGTGCTTAGCTTTCTGTAGAGTCCAACTCTCACATCCATGCATGACTACTGGGAAAACCATTCACTAGATGGACCTTTGTTGGCAAAGTAATGTCTGCCTTTTAATACGCTGCCTAGGTTGGTCATAGATTTTCTTCCAAGGAGCAAGCGTCTTTTAATTTCATGGCTGCAGTCATCATCTGCAATGATTTTGGAGCCCCCAAAAATAAAGTCTGCCACTGTTTCCATTGTTTCCCCATCTATTTGCCATGAAGTGATGGGCCAGGATGACATGATCTTAGTTGTCTGAGTGTTGAGTTTTAAGCCAACTTTTTCACTCTTCTCTTTCACTTTCATCAAGAGGCTCTTTAGTTCTTCACTTTCTGCCATAAGGGTGGTGTTATCTGCATATCTGAGATTATTGATATTTCCCCCAGCAATGTTGATTCTAGCTTGTGCTTCATTCAGCCTGGCATTTCTCATGATATACTCTGCATATAAGTTAAATTAGCAGGGTGACAATATACAGCCTTGATGTACTCCTTTCCCAATTTGGAACCAGTCTGTTGTTCCATGTCCAGTTCTAACTGTTGCTTCTTGATCTTGACATGCATACAGATTTCTTAGGAGGCAGGTCAGGTGGTCTGGTATTCCCATCTCTTTTAAGAGTTTTCCAGTTTGTTGCGATCCAGACAAAGGCTTTGGCGTAGTCAATTGTTTTTGTCGAACTCTCTTGCTTTTTCGATGATCCAACACATGTTGGTTAATTTGATCTCTGGTTCCTCTGCCATTTATATTAATACTTGCTAATCCTTACTTACTTTTCTATTGGTGAGTCTTTCCTCGTTGGTTTATAGTATTAAAAAATAAAACACTTAAGACCAAGCCCTGTTTAGTCAAGACAAATCTAAAAACTTCTGCTACCATAAATTATATTCCATACCTTTGGAGTGGAGTGAAGCTTTAAGTACTGCTACAGAACAGAATCATG
>NW_011494961.1:4440840-4465897 GCF_000754665.1 Bison bison bison
ACAGAATCATGAAAAACTAACAGTGTCCTTTAGTCGTTGCAAATCTCAGGAAGATGGACCACATTTAGAGATTCTTAATTCCTGACCCTGAAGTCTCTACTTAGATGATGATATGGTCTATATTACAAATCCTGACTCTTGCTTTGGATTACCTCAGACCTATCTGTGATGACTTAAAAGAATGTTCAGTTTTCGTTTTGTTTCCTTCAACAATGGAAGAATATTCTCAAATACAAAGTATAAAAAGCTGAACATTCTTGTGCACTGGGCTGCCATGAACAGTGCGCAGATTGTGCACTGCACAAATCCAAGAACACCATTCACATTGTAACCTATGCAAATACTGCCATCAGTGTAAGACTTGTGCCTCAATAGGAATAAGGCAGCCTTGTTGGTGTAGTAACATTAAGAAGGTCAACAGACAAGTGTGGACTAAGTACAAGTGACAATGTTGACTCTTTCTTAGTGTAACTCTTTCCTAGCTTTTCATTCCAGTTGCTTTTCTCTATTATGAACTTTCTGAGGCATTTTTTAAAATGTGTGATTTAAAAACAAGGACCTACCCGTATAGCATAGTGAACTGTATTCAGTATCTTGTTAATAACTTATAATGGAAAGGGATCTGGAAAATATATATACATATATCACTTTGCTATATACCTGAAACTAACACAACATTGTAAATTAACTGTACTTCAATTTTTAAAAACGCTTAAAAAAATAAGGAAATTCAGGGGAAAAATTTTTAAATGAATAGTATAACTTTGCCACAGAAGCTCTCTTAAATCCAGAGAGAGGTAAGGAACCAAGATAGCACAGAAGTATGTCTTAAAAAACACAAACCAAGGATGTGGTTATTAGCCTGTGGAATTCTCTAAAATCAGATAGGAAGTCTGCTGAGTTTTTGAGAAATTACTACTGCCTAATAAATTCATGAACCTAAAAGTATGATTTATTTTTTAAAGAATAGTATTGCTTTTTTTTGAAGATGATATTTATTTAAGGTTGTGATTGGCTGTGAAGAACAGACTCAACTCATGCTAACTCAAGAAAGATTTCTGCTTACAACTCTATCTTCTGGGTATCAAAATCAAGAAATGAAGTACAGACAGGACTCACAGGTTTCAGAAGGAGAAATCAAGTTCTGTTAACAGCAGATTAAAAGATAAGGCTCTAGGAATTTCCTGAGGGGCCAGTGGTTGACTCTGCTTTCATTGCCATGAGGCCATGTTCGATCCCTGGTCAGGGATCCCACAAGCCATGTGATGGGGCCAAGAAAAAAAAGAAAACAAAGATATACCTCTGTAAAAATATAAAATATCTATAAAATAAAAGTGCCATAAACCAAATCAAAAGGCAAGAGATTGAATGGGAGAAGATATTTATGAGAATGCAATAACTGTTGCTGGCAGTGAAAGTCTATACAGCATTTTTGGACTATTTCAGTCACGTTATATAAAACAGATTTCTCCCAGCAATCTTTATTCCAGAAATCCATCATGAAGACATACACATGTCAACAAAGGTGGGGGATACAATGTTCATTGCAGCATTGCTTTTAGTAGTAAAACAGAGCAGACAACTACAAGTCCAGTAGAAGCACAGTTAAATTGCAGTACATCTCTACTACGGGATGCAAAGCACTGGTTAAAAAGGAAATAAGGAAGGAAGAAAAGAAGTTGGCAAGAGGTTGGGAGAAAGGGAGGTACCCTAATCATTAAATGTGTGATCTTCAGAATAAGAGAAACTGCGTTTAAGTCCTAGACTAGCTATCTATTACGACCTTTGGCAAGTGCTTCAGCTTCTTCATTTTTAAAGTGGTGATACCACTGGCACCTGCTTCACTGAGGTAACACAGCAAACAACCTACCGATGACACCAGCCAATACGGTTTTCTTTGTGAAAGTGATACGGAGCTACTGCAAGGTGCTTAAATCAGTACTGCAGTTAAGGGAAGCAAACCCCACTGACACGCACAGACAGGCGTGTAGCACACTTGAAAAAAAAGGAACATGAACACCGAGAATCAGCGACTTGAAAGAGAAAATATCTTTTATGCAACTAAATCAATCTCTGATCCTGGGGAACATCCTGCAGCACATATTCAACTCACATTTATTAATCAGCTACTATGTGCTAAGTGTTGGATAAAGAAGGGAATATACTTACCTGAAGGATCAAAGGTTATGTATCTTGAAAGATCATGCAGAATCAGGACTCTGCTTTCAGGAACCTATCCCGTATCATCTAGACTAAATTGTCCTGTTACTTATATTGTACTGCCAGTTTATATTGTTGACTTGCCAGTTTCCCTCAAGGCTGTAAATTCCCTAAAAGCAGGGAACCTTACCTTTTCTTCACGTCTCTCAAATCTACAGTGTGAGTGTCTGATGTGTTAGTTAGTGTTAATGTTAGTCGCTCAGTCATGTCCAACTCTTTGCGATCCCATGGACTGTAGCCTACCAGGCTCCTCAGTTCATGGGATTTTCCAGGCAAGCATACTGGAGTGGGTTGCTATTTCTTTCTCCAGGGAATCTTCCGTCTCCTGCACTGTAGGCAGATGCTTTACCATCTGAGCCACCAGGGAAGCCGGGGTCGAATAAGTATTCCTTTAGTTAAGTGAACTGAAGAATAAATGCAAGAATGAATGAATGAAATTTTCTCCCCCTCCATCTTTTTCTGTTTGTCCCTAGGACTTATCTAACATTGTGTAATTTTTACTTATTTTTATTTATCGTCTCTATCTACTGCTGGAATATAAGCACCATTAGAGAGGGATTTTTTTTTTTTTTTTTTAATGCCTCCCAAGTGCTACAATAGTGTCTTAATTAGGCTTTCCTGGTGGCTCAGACGGTGAAGTGTCTGCCTACAATGTGGGAGAGCCAGGTGGGAGAGCCAGGTAGGGAAGATCCTCTGGAGAAGGAAATGGCAACCCACTCCAGTATTCTTGCCTGGAGAATTCCACAGACAGAGGAGCCTGGTCGGCTACAATCCATGGGGTCACAAAGAGTTGGACACGACTGAGTGACTTGACTTTCTTTCTATCTTGTTTTAAAGACTGCCAAGGGGAGAATTTCTGAAAGTTTACTTGATAACCTCTCCAAAGTCACCTATGACAGCCCTCCTTGAAATTAACTGAATTCTTGAGACATACTCCTACTATTGATTATTCTAGATCAACCAGAGCATATGTAGTCATAATCCTTATAAGAGGGTTTAGCAACAATTTACTGATCATTCTTTTTCTTCATGAGTGTGTATGCTAGCTTTTCTTCATGGGGAGAGAAAAACTAGTGAATCAGTGGCAACCTGCCAGCATGCCTATTTTTGGTAGTAAGCTGCTGCTACCCCAACCTGATGCAGCCAATTTACTTAAATCTCTGGCCCATAGCAGTGAACAGATTCTTGATTCTTTGCCTCCCACAATGCATCCAAGGGATATCCAAGTTAATCCCCCACTGCTGGACAAAGCTGATGGGACTAGAAATGGGTCTGTAGACCAAGGAAATGAATCCCAAGGTTATCCAGAGTACTTTCCTGATATCCTGATGAGAGATTAAGATGCCAGTCATGTACATCCCTGGACATTCAGTTCTAGGAAGGCCTTCAACACTCCCTTCTGTGATTTTCCTGAATAAAACAATACACTTCAATTATACCAAAGGCTGGTTCCCAGAAGATATTTTTTTCTGTGTTTACAGCATCTGGTACATTTTATTTTGTCTAATCAAAATAAAATGTTTACTTCATTTATGAAAACAAACTTAGTATGTTTAAAACATTTAAATTGCAAACAGTTCATATAGTCAGTTCAATGGAAGCTCGGACAGGCAAAGTACAATAAACAGAATGAAATACCACACACATGTCTCTGTATAAATCAACATGAAAGGATATCTAAGATATTTCAAATGGAAAAAGCAAGTTACAAAATAAAAAGCACAATGAGCATTCTCTGTTAAACATTTCCCCCAAGCTATTTATTTAGATAGTATTATTTTTGCATATATGTTGTTTTCGTAATATAAAAACATCAAACTTAATGATAATTTCAAACACATTTATTTTCTAAATCACCAGGTTTATTTGTGTCATATAATTTCAACAAATGCAACGTTTACAGAAAAACTGTGGTAAACAATGTAACTGTGTCCAGGAAAAGTATTTACAAGTCAAAGAACAAGTATTTAATTAAATGTAGGTTTTAGAAAAACATTATGCATTATCACCATAAAAAAAAGATATTCCTAAGAATAGCTCTAGTATCCAGTGAAATCTGAAGAGGTACACAAAAAATTTTTTTCAGTCATATTCAGAAAATCTTATGTGTTGACTTGCTTGTTGAGTCTTTTCGAGTCTAATCTTTTCAGCTTTGGTGATTAACTACAGAGAAAAAAATCAGAAATTAGAAGGAACTGGATACCTAAAAACAGAAAGATAATTATGACTAGAAAAATCTTACAACTATTACCTTGAATAAAATTTTTTAAAAAGGGGAAGAGGAAAACAAATGAGATAATTAAGCTCAGGTCAAATCAGTTACAGAGAGAACTACTAAATTAGAGCTTATTAAATATAATAGATATTAAATTTTTGAATTATCTAAGATCCTTGCATTTTAGTTCTAGACTACTAAAATTTTTTCAATTAAAAATAACCAATAATTTGGTTATTAATTAATTAATAAATAACCATAATTCCACCAACATGGACCTACTATTCAGTATAGGGAATGCTCCTCAGTATTCTGTAATAACCTAAATGGGAAAAGGATCTGAAAAAGAACACATGTATATACGTAGTAACTGAATCACTCTGCTATACACCTGAAACTAATACAACACTGTTAATCACCAATGTGCCAATATAAAAGTAAAAAAATTTTTTTGACATTTTAGGAGGGTTGAGGACCAATCTTTGTTTCATCATATCCCTTTGGGTTTGAGTATTAAGACACTTTGCTTAGAAATTTGAGAAATATTCTAAATAAGGATCTGCTATTAAAAGTACTTATTATTACACCCTTACATAAATAATCAAAAATTTTAAAGAAGGCAAATGAAATTATGCAGAATGAAGAAGACCATTTAAAAATGCCCAAAAGCTTTCTTGATAGAAAAACTAAAGTAGCATATTTAGCTTTGGAGGAAATGAAAATCTTATTCTCTTATAAACACAGATTCTAATTACTATTCATTAAAATAGTTTTTTTAAACTGGTGATAAGTGGTCATCGGCAGGAAGTCACCATTATTTATTTTTCATTTTTTTTTATTGTGGTAAATTTTTAGGAAGTCACTTTCAGATTAAACTAAATGCAAACTGATCAGTGGAGTCAAAATTTAAGTGTTTAAAACTCACAACCATATACTTTTTGCAAATTTTATGAATTCTATCTTTATCTGTTTAATAGCTGACCTGTCAGTACTTTATAAAGCAAAGACGATTTTGATGAAAACAACAAAAAATTCAAATGTGCTCTACAAGCTAAAGAAAAATGAGAAAAGCCTCACTGTGTCTCCAATACCTGTTATCTAATTTTACTAAAATGCTCAACGTGATAGGGTACACTAGAAAAATTTGATTGAGGTAGAATGAATGAGACCCCTTAGGGCATGTCTTTCCTTCATCTTACTGATCTTTTGTTACAGGTCTTAATTTATCTGCACTTGATTTTTATATGTCAAAATATCATACATAGAAAACAAAGTATTTCTTTATCACTTGTCTTTTAATTCTATACAAACTGAACAGAACTTAGAAAAGTGTCTCCAGTAGCCCTCTCCTCCATAAAGTGAAAAAGAAGAACCAGGATTTTCTATATAAGTATTTTTCTTTCACTCAAGTATACTACTGTGGAAACAGTAAAATGGCATGTCAGTGAGGTATTTACACTATACTTTTGGCTGTTAATTTTTTCTAAACACTTATTTTCTATTACTAATATGCTTGCTTGCTTCCTGTACCCCAGCTACACTGGCCTCCTAGTCTGACAATCTCCCTTCAAGACCTCTGTACTCTCAGTTACCTCAGAGAGTAAAGTGGAGCACCTAAATTCTCCTGGCTTGTCTGCTCACTTCCCTAAAGTCTGCTCTACGGTCACCTTTGTAGAGAACTTTCCAAGGAACCTCATCTGATGTACCCCATTATACTTTTGAGTTTTCTGCACAGCACTGGTCATCATCTGACCTATATTAACTCTAAGTCTCATGAAAGAAGGAGATCTTGTTACTCATGGCTAGACACTCAGTTCTTACACAAACCAATACCAAAAATGTTAATTAAATGAATTAACAAAGTAGTAAACTAATAACCTCCTCTCCTCTGAGAAGCTAGGTTGTGTGGAACCTTTTTTCATTTTATGAAATGAGCAAACTAGTACTTTCATTGCTTTAGCTACAATTCTATACTTTCAGATGACTGCTCACCATACAAATCATGCTAATGATAAAAGCCTGATCCTGTTAATCAATACATGAGAACTCTTCAATTCAATGATAGAACTACTCACTGGTTTCAACCCAATTTATAAAATTCTCTGTCAATGTTTATTTCCTTGTCTCAAATTTAATTTATACAGATGGAGTCTTTCTTAAAAACAAAACTGCTTTTTTCTAGTTTTAAAAATACACACAATTTAAATGATATTTTACACCAATTAGAAGGAGAAATATTACTTAACAAAGTGATTTCAATTGTGAGTTCTGGATTAATGATTTTAACATTTAAGTTAATCAAAGCTTAAGTAGGCTTTGAAATTAACACCTCATAGACCTGAAAGAGTCCTTAAAGAGGAAGGAGGCCTCTCTATCTCAACAAATTCAGTCTGCATTCATGGAAAGAGAATTAACAAAGATCAGTAGAAAACCTCCTCCCAAGTCATTTTAAATTCCAATGAATCCTAGGAGATGCAAGACTAATGAAAAAAACTTGATTTTCCAATTAAAAAAAAAAAAAAAGAATTTTATACATAGGAACAATTAACAAACCCAGAACACAGGAAGTATGATCTTTCATAAAATAATGCACATACATCTTATTGGATTTTATTGATTTTTACAGTATACAATTAGAAATTGATAATATTAATTATTTTGTGCCCTATTTTGCTCTAAGCACTTTAAGATGTACTTTTACACGTATAACATTTTTAAAAAGAATAAACAGCTTACTAGCAATAATAAACATCTGATAAATTCTTAAGTGTCATTTAAAGTAAAATTATTAAGAGACTTGCTTTAAATTATTATTATTTTTTCTATAAACTATTTAATGTACTAATTTAAGCTTGTTTATTTCCCTTGTCAGCTATTCTAGAGAAAAAGGAATAAAGCTTACCATCACTATTGGGAATAATATGCATAGTTTCTCAATCTTATCTGTGGAGACTCATATCTTTAAAAACTACACTCTAAATACACACTGTGCTTTTTACCATTAAGACAATCTTTAAATAATCATTTACCACCAAGTTATGAAAGAAAACAGCCAGAAACTGAAATTACAAAGTATGAACTGATTACCTTCTCAGTGCCTCTTTTCTTTTCACGAGGTTGGTTAAGTTTGGCCTGCCTATCTACCAAAATCTTCTGCCAATACCTCTGTTCATGATCACCTTTAAGAAAACAAACACACACAAACATGCTTATCACTGAACATAAGGATACAGATGAAGAAACACATCCACAGCTTTGTATTTTCAGTAGAACCGGAACAGTTGTCCGAGTTATTTAATGCCTTTTACGTATATTAGTGTAGAGAAACCTCCCCCTAGTTTTTCATCTGCCAAACTCGGAAATTATAAAACAATCACCCCAAAATAAGCATTGTTAAAAAAAAAAGAGAAGGTTCTATAAAGTTTTACCAGAAAGGATCTCTAGTTGCCAGCAGTGTTTCTTTTTAATTTCCGAATGTGCAGTTACTACTGCTTGAGCATCCTCAGGAGTTTTAAATCTAGCATGGCATTCTGTATCTCCTTCCAGCAAATCAACATAAACAACTTCTGAGATTGCTGCCAAAGTATCCTGCATTAGAATTTAGAAGGGCTTAAAATAAATAATAAAAACATTTCATTATAATTCTAAAATTATTCCAGTATAGGACCTATTGTAAAATTGAGCCATGTATCATTTCAAATGAGGAGTAACTATTTCATTTCAGTTAGCTTCCAAGATATATACAAATGGAGAATTCCTTGGCAGTCTAGTGGTTAGGACTCTTCACTCGCACTTCCAAGGGTACAGGTTCAACTTCTGGTCTGGGAGCTAAGATCCCATAAGCTAATAAGATGCCCAAAACAGACCCCAAACCAAAAACCAAACCACCACCTAAAAAGAGACCTCAAACAAAAACAAAAAAACAAATGTTCTTAGAAATAGACTTGGACAAAGTTGAGTACCAATTTAACATCAACTCTAACAACTTTCTTTCATTCAACAGTATCTTTAAAATCATGCTAGATGGGAATATGGCATAAGGCAAAAAGATCTATAATACAGAATGTACACACACTTTCCTCTAACACTCAAATTTAGAAGAAGGGTTCCATGTCTGGGTGTAAAGAGTAAAATAAAAAACAAAACTGAAATGGCATTAAGGAAGAAGTTGTGTTTCCACTTACCTGTATAAAATCACTTAGGACTTAAAATATATGCAAACTTTTTATAACCACTTGTGAAAAATGTTTCAAGGAGCACAGAAAGAAGCTTGGTTCTCAAGTTGTCTATGGGAATACAGATAGGGCCAGAGTTTTTACTCTGATAAAACATCTAAGCAACCTCTTCGAGTCACGTAGCAATGAGAAGTTTTACCTATAAGGCCTGCTGTGAAGGCAAATTAACAAGATTCCTGCATTCCCAAGTCATTTTTTTTTTTTCACAGCAGGTTCTACAGTGTCAGCAAGGTAATTATGCAGGAATGTTACACTAATTCTTAATTCATCAACTTCCATTCATAAAGCTAAAGTAACTGAAGGTTCCCAACTGAAAAGAAAAAAAAAAAAAAAAGCCCTACCTACCTCAACTCCTTCAGTTTAAACCCAAAATTTCAAGGTGCAACTAATTTAGATTATTTATTAAAAGAAATATTTATTTGGCCACGCCTCTTGGCTCGTGGGATCTTAGTTCCCCAACCAGGGACTGAACCCAAGTCTTTCACAGTGAGAGCTTGGAATCCTAACTACTGGACCACCAGAGAATTCCCTAGATTACATTTTGATGTTGAATTTTAAAATTCTGAATTACAGAAAGAACTCAGCAATACCTGGAAAGGTTACTTCGTAAGAAAAGTGCCTTAGTTAATAATAAAAAATAAGTAGTAAAAATCCATGCTTATATATTAATACAAGCCAGGTACTAAGTCTTAATTTATCCCAACAGTTAAAACACTGCCTATCACAAAATAGACACTTTATAGGCAAATTCAATTTAAAAACTGAAAACTGGAGAGAAATATACTTGCCAATTCTTCCCATTTCTCTATCTAGTTAATGAGTTTTTAAACACAAAGAAGGAAATATAAGGTATTAAGTGATGAAATTTGAATGTGTTTATTGGTAGTAATGAGAGTTTTGTAACTGATATATTTACTAAATATCCATTATAATGTCAGGCTAATCTCCAGATTTAAAACCCTTCTTAGAATGACAAATTAACCTGGCAATCACATGGGAAACTCAGAGACAGCAGTAAGAATCATAGCTCAGTTTTTGTTCCAGCAAAATGTAAGTAATTAATAACTTGCTTAATGCACTTATTTTATGATTTTGGTGATCAAAAATGAATTTGTAATTGACATAATTACCATTTAGATAATAAAATCTCTCTGATAAATATAATTAAACCTATTCCAGTTATTCAAAATAACAAACTTTGAGTAATTTTTCTTTTAAAACTTGGGCCATCTGACTAACCATAGCAGCATTTACACTTCAATGTTTTAATCCTTCTTATTGCAAAGTCTATTTTGCTACCAAATTTTGAAGTTCAAGCTAGTATATCAATTTGGGATTGACCAAATTCCTAATCAATACTATAGTGAGAGTCTAGATTTACGTCTTAGTGACAGCTACCGGATTTTAAGGGATAGGGTTTCAGATAAACAGTGTTTACGGATGGTTACAATGAGCAACTTTAATGGTAACAGAAGTTAAAAAATGTTGACTGGTAACAGTCTATGGAAAACCAAAACAACATACCACATGGTGCTGACCTCAGCGTATTTATAAATATACTTGCTAGTTACAGAACACATTACATCGTTTAAAAAGAAAGTGTTTCACTTAAACGGATGACAAAATTTTAAAGTAAATAGGGTACTCCACCTAAAAAGAGTATGTGAATAACAAATATTGCCATGCTAGTACAAAATGCTGTAGAGGATAAACTCTATAAAGTGAAAAAAGACAAGAACAGCAGGGATAGGAATTTAAAGTGTAAACTATAAATTTTTGGAGATTTTCAAAATACTTTACACTTTCCTGTAATTGTTTCAAAAATTCTAAAATAATCGATGTGGACTGAAAATACCAAAAAATTTTTTTGGAATAAAATTTTTAAAGGCTCTTCTTGCCAAAAACAACAACCCTGCATTTTTTTCAGGAGAAAATTTCAATTCTCAAGAGGACTCATTAACAGACAAAAATAAACTAAGTCTACGGTAAGTGAAAAATATGCACACTATCCCTTTTATTTCAAAATAGTTCTGATTTTTTTTTTAAGTCACAAAATCTTTCAGGAATCTATTGAAAACTAAAAGCTCTAATGAAAACAAATTACAAATTCTCTAGTTTGCTCCAAATAAGACAACAGCAAATAGTTACAGTTTTATTTTAGAAACAATCACAAACCAACTTTAGTGTTAGTTCAATCTTTATGAAAGTTTTATCCCTAAGTATTGCCCCAAAATCTAGTTTCTGTGGATTTTTCTGAAAAACAGAAAAGGTCCCCTGAGAAAACGAATATTGGGAAAGCATTTTACTTAATCTCCTCTTTTGCTATGATAACTACAGTAGGGTTTCATCTGTTTCCTATACACAATCATTGGGCCACCAATAAAAATAAGCACAAATTGCTGTTTTCCTGTAAAAGGATTAAACTAAATTCACTATAAATTTGATTCAGTGAGGAATTTCAGGTATCAGAATTTGCTTCAAGTCAGACTTAAAGGGTTATTATGGAATCAACCCAATGAGCAGTTTACCACAAGAGAACAAATCCTAATTTGATTTGCCTCATTTTCCATATTCAAAACACTTTCACATGGGGGTTTTTAAGAAGAAAGAGAAACAACTATCATGGGGATTCAAAAGCATTACCCTGACTTGTTTCCTGCCAGGTAAAGGCTCGGTGCTAACGATCTTCACAATCACACCACTCACAAACTGCGGTCCTGCTGAATTAACTTTCTCCTGAGGACCACACTCTTCACTGTTTGCTGCTGATGCAAAAAAGAAAAAGACCAGGAAAATACCTCTTACTTTAATAATTTAACGCTTATAGGCCTGCTCTAGAGTATCAATGATGGTCTCCCAGCTTTATTTAAGTAATTTAAACTTACTCATAAGGCCATTATGTTGTAAGTTATACTATTTATTACAGATTACCATAAAGTAAAATACAGAAACTCTTATTATTGTAAATGCAAACTTCTACCCTTAGAACAACACGTTAAAAATCTTAAAAATGTCCCCTTTCACTGAACCAATAAATTGTTTTACTCATAAAGAAATAAACAGGCATAGGTATACCATTACAATTCAAATGTGGAAATTTATATTTTCAACTTATGGGAATTTAAAATATAAATATCAAAGATCATCTTTGTTTCTACAAATGTGATGAACTACAGACTAGGCACTCATCACTAATTTTGATTACTAATGAAAACTGTATAGAGAAAATTTACGTGATTAAAAAAGATTCCGTTTAAAATGAGCCCTTCAAATATTTTTAGGTTAAGGATAAATCATATCTGGACACTTGAGAAATCAGTAATTGCTCTAATAACAACCACTATATAATTGAGTTTCAAAAACTAAAATTTATCTTACAATAACTCAGTGCGTTTTAGCATAAGTACAATATAACGCTACAAAAACTATCATATTGATGCTTACTTTTTTCATTTTTCATTCCGGAATTAGTAGGTACTCCATTTGTTTCCATTTCTGATTGTGATTTTATTTGGGATATTGTTTTTTTTAAAGAAGCCATGCTGGCTTTTTGCAGTGCTAAATACTCTTTCTTCAAATCCAACCATTCTGTTCTGTAGTGAAAATAATTGTACTTTTAAACAGTGACAACAGATCATTAAATAAAAAGTAAGTCTCAAAATATAGACATTCAGTGACTTTTAACCACTCCTTCTCCCAAACTTTCTTTAAACACAGTTAAATTATCTCCTGAGTTCTAAGTCTATCTGGCAAACAAGAAAAGGGGAGTTCCCTCTGTCCCAACATTCAGATTAAATGTTTTATATTTGCTGATTCAATTCTTTAGTATTTTTCAAATATGTGAGTGACAAAAATAAAAGCACTGAGTTAACTAACTAGTAACATTTACTAGAAAAGTCAGTTAACTCTGGGTGAAAAATTAAAATTTTAAGATTTGTTAAACTGCTTCCAATTTGAAAGGTAACATTCCTCAGTATTTACAGGAGTCAAAGGAATTTCTAAGAAGAAAAAAAACACCCCATGGAAGCAATTTATTTATTTACATACATTTAACGTGTAGAGGTTTCTTCAAACAGCTAGAGCTCCTCCAGATAGAAACACAATGCCTCTCCTGGCTCTGCAGGAGCACTCATTGTTACCCTAATCTGTGCCATCAAACAAGCAGATAGGGGATTTTTTTTTTTTTTTAAAGAGGAGAATATCTGTGGTAATGGTTTTAGCTGTTAACATTGACATCTGTATACTTCAAAAAAAAAAAAAATCCAGACCCACCCAGGACCATACATTCCCTGAGAGCTGATACATTAGAATAACAAAGGGCTCTTGTAATGATTCTCTGAGATAAAAAGGGAAAAGGAATTCAGGAGTTAAGAATAGTATAAATAGAAGTACCCAAAGTCCATGCCTTTTAACCCTCCAAGAGGAAAACTGGAATCTTTGGAAACTGTAATCCAGGAAAGTTAAGAAAGAAACTCTTGTAAAAGGTATGCCGTTTTCTTTCTTCTACTTATCTTCCACCTCTTGAGAAGATGGACTCCCTTTAACTTTAACATGGTAGTACTTTCTGTGACTTTTGAAATAGTAAGTGCTTCCATGTTTTAGTAGAAGTGAATCCAAATTATGCCCCTGGATACAAGATGGCAACTTTTATAATTTATCGAAGCTAAAAGGGGATCCCCTCTGCTTTAACATGGGGGTACCTGCTGTGTAAAGCAAAAGTAAGTGCTTCCATGTTTCAGTGGAGGTGTCTCCAAGTCAATACTTTAAAAGGATTTACGATATTTGATTTTACAGAACAAACTGTTGAAACTGGCTATTAATGAAGCTCTGAAAGTAATGGAAATGTAGCATTGCTTAATTTCAAATAAAAGATAAAAGTAAGTAGTCCTTTTAATGATGACATTGTTACCATTTTTTATCATTGTTACATCATTTTTTTTATCATTTTATATCATTGTTACCATTTTGCTTAATGTAAGTTTGTCAGGCATTTATTCTGTTCCCAGACTATTTTCTAAATGTACTTTTCAGGTTAAAGAAAATTCACGATTTTTCCCAAGACTGGGCTCCCCACCACTTAAACGTGGATGTACTTGCTTTATAGCTAAAAAAGTAAGTGCTTCCATGTTTTAGTGATGGTAAGTCTTCTTTTTCCATTTTATCTTCAAGAAAATGCAAAGAGTACTTACTTACACTGCTGGTCTTTGGCATATTCAAGATGTATTTTTAAAGCTATTAAGGAATACCCTCTACTTTAACATGGAGGCACTTGCTGTGACTTCATAAAAAAATAAGTGCTTCCATGTTTTAGTGCGGTGGTTCCTTTTTAAACCTCAACATTGTGCAACTTCTGTGCAGATCATGGCTTCAGGCCATTACTGTTGCTAATATGCAACTCTGTTCAATTCAAATTGGAATTGCACTTTAGCAATGGTGATGGAGTGTGTCATTTGCCAACAATATAATTTGTACCGGTGACTTACTTTGATAGTACTCGTAATGGAATAACCTCTTCTCCCATTTTATGCCTCTCTTTATGTTTTTTCTTATGCTTTCTTTTTGCTTTCAGTAGGGATCCGTCTTTTATATCTCCAGTATCCTTTTCCTCTTCCGTAGAGACTTCTAATTCTAAATTAACAGAAATAAAGACATGAGTTAAGAAGAAACCCCTCCTTATCTAATCCTAAACATAAAGTCAGAAATACCTTTGTTTTCTTTACAAACTTCTGGAGCTTCTTTTTTAACGTCTTTCTGTGACACTTTCTTAACTTTCACTTTGGGAGTGAGGCAGTCTGCATCTTCAGAGCCGCTTCTTTTCCTCTTCCCTGCTTTGACTAAAGGTAAGCTGGATACTTCAGTTTTTTCTCGTTTTTTCTTTTTCTTTGTGGGTTGCTTTTGGGGTTCAGTAACCTCTACTTCAGAGCTCTCAGATGTGGTCCTTGATCTTTTCTTACAGACACTTTCCTTGCTCGCGTCCATATTTGACTCCTTGGTCTGGATATTGTCGTCTTTCTTTGTTCGGCCTTTCTTCTTTTTTTTCTTTTTCTTTTCTTCTGTAACAATGTTATTTTATTTACTTATTTTACTTCATCTACGTGTAAATAAAGTATTTAATAATAACTCACCAGTTACACTGAGCGCAGGAATGGGCTTGTTTTTCACGGTCTTGGGAAATACACCAGGTTTTCTGGGTGCTTCCTCTGGCGGGTTATTAAGAAACTGAAATGAAATAAGCAAAATTTTGTTACTGTTTAAGACACTTAGTAATTTTCTTTCTCTGTCTTTTAGGTTGTGGACCTACCTCAATAGCTTTTGCAGCTTGTTCTTTTGTTTCAAATTCCACGAAGGCAAATCCCTTTGGGTCCCCAGTAGATTTATAATGTGGTATACTTATATAAACAACATTGCCACATTTCCCGAAGACTCTCTCAATCCAGCTGTGGTTAACATTTTTGGGAAGTAATTCCTATGATAAAATAGTAATAATAAATTGTTAAAAACCTTAACTGAAAATAAAGCTTTACTTAAATTCACTACTACTACAATGTTTCTGTTGGGTGACAACAGTTCTGAGCTTTTCCAGAAAAACTGCTTACCACATACACTGTCCGCTCATCCTCATCCTTTGGCCTTTCACCCAGTGGCTTTTTCCTCCTGATTCTGGTGCCTTCTAAATCCAGCTTTAAAACAGTACATAAAGTCAGTATTAATTAACAGTATCATGTGACACATAATATACGTAACAATTCTTACCTCTACAACAGCAGAACTTTTTAGTGCTCTGGCTATTAACTTTCCATCAGTGGTCAATTTTTTCATTTTGTTGAATGACACAAGAAGTGATATATCAACATCTAATGAAAACATAAATTTAAAAAAGTTTCAAAAACATTTTTAACTGTTTAATGTTTTATACACAGTGTATATTGTACATTATATGCAGCATATATAGATTAGAAGTAGATACAGCTCTTACAACTTGTATAATACACTGAAGGAAACTTACATCCATCTCTAGATTTTTCTATCTGCTCTCGAAGAAATCTATCCTTGTGGAGATTTGCATCTCCAAACCAGAAGTCCACTTGCTTCACAATATCTGCAAGCACCTGTTTAACTCTAGACCGTTTCTTTTTTTCTACTTCTTTTTTCTTTTCTATGCTTTCTTCCATTGCCTTTTCTTTATTTCCACTTTCAGCTTCCATTTCTGTCAAATAGGAAGAAAAGGTAAATATTTTAAGTATTAGTGACATAAAAAATACTTAATTTAGCCTTTATCTGAAGGGAAATGGGCTCAAATATCTCTACCAGAGAACAAACTTTGGATATTTTCACTATTAGCTGTGGAAACTTTCATTTTGCCTGTTTATCTCCTATGTTAACAGCGTTTTTTCATACATTCGAGTATAAATAAGGAATGACAGACTGAAGTGTTCATTTCACAACCTCCAATGAGAGAAAAACACTTGATTTTTAAAACTGTTCTTTGCTTGCTGAAGTGTCAGTGAGATCTCTTATAATCAAGACTGCAAAGTTCTAGACAGACAACTAATCTCTTTGCCCTCTTTTCTATTGCCCTTTTTAAAACCTTACTGTTTATCCTAGAATGTAAAAATGATGTTATATCTTTGTTTTGCTCACCGGTACATTCCCATTTCCTGGTATACAGTAATTCAAAAATCTGTTGGATGGTGTCATCTTAGTTGATACACTAAACTTACACACACACTAAAAATGAGTTAGCAAAGACCTAACAGGAGGCCTGGGGTGATACTAAGACAAATGGGAAGTTTCATCTGTCTTTTCTGGTGCACTGGGGTGGGAGATGCTATTAGTTGGTATGCAGGCCTTGAGGCTGTGACCAGCATGACAATAGATTGGTGGGCTAAAGATTTTGGGTATCAAGGTGACCAAAACACCATACTAGTCTTAGATAAGGGTAGGGGAAAGCAGTGGATTTGGGTTAATTGCTGTATTTGGGGAAGACTGGGACTACATCTCCAGAAGAGATGAAGATTCTGCCCCTACGCTTATTGTCTGTCTTATATCCTTTAAAGCTCAGTAAACAGTTATTAGATTAAAGCCTATTTGTGTCTCCTGAGTCTGTCAGCTATAATCTGAAAGTGCAGCAGTGATGCTGCAGATAGAAACAGATTTTGTTTCAAAGTGACATCCAGGAGGAGGGTACGAAGCCATTAATGCATTTCACTTCAAACCGCCAACTCAATGTGCATTCTCATCAAAGGAAGAGTATTTTGGCATTTTTAAAACAGGCTTCTGTTGGTCGGGTAAGCACTAATTTCTAAAACGTAAGTAATTTATTTAGATGATGCTAGCCTAACTCATAAAATGGAAGTACATGCCAAAATTAACCATTAGAAAAACAATCAGGTGCTGCATAACCATTTATTTCTCACCTCACTCTCACTTCAACCCATCCTGTCAGGCTTTCCTTTCCATCATTCTAATGAAACTGAATACTAGGGTCTCCACTGTCTACCAGACCTCTCAGGAGCATTTGCAGTTGCTAACGCCCTCGCTGAAAACATTTTCTTCATTTGGCTTCCAGGAGTTGTCTTCTCCATTTCCTTCTCCGGACCCTCCGACTCTGTCTGCTCTACCTTTCCATGATGCTCAGGACTGCATTTAGTCCTGGGCTCCCTGATCTACACAGATGCCCTTTCAGAGGGTCTCTGGCTTTAAGCTCCATGGCTCTATATGCTGATGTTTAACCTATCTGCCCCACTCCCGACTTATCCCATTATCTCCCCATTCCAACAGGCAAATACCCACCTGACCTCTTCACTTATTTATCTGAAGCATATCTCAAGCTTAAATTGAACTCTCAAATTTTAGTAAACCATGTTTTTTGCCTAGTTTTTCCCATCTCAGAAAATACCAGTAAAAATTGCTGAGAGGGCAAAAACACTGAAATCCTTCTTAATTCCTCCCTCACACCCCACAGCCAATTTATCAGCATTTCTGTTGGCTCTAGCTTTTCAAAATTCATATGAATTCTCATTTCTTCCATCACAACCACCTGTTCCAAGCTATCACGGGTGCCTTGCCTGCAGTTCAAACACATCGTCACATTTACTTGCTTCTACTCCTCTTCCATTATCAATTCTCCAGACAGCAGCCAGAATGATCATTTAAATATATAAGTAAAATGTCAATTTCTTGAACAAAATCCTCCAAAGGTTTCTTATCCCAGTCAGAATAAAATAAAAAATCCTTATTGTGGCCTATAGGTCCTATTAGATCTGGCCTAGGGATTTCACTCGAACTTCATCACTTGCAACTTCTTTCAGGGTGCTCATTACAACCTCAACACACCATGGTTCCATTCCTTGAACAGTCTAATGCATTCCCACTTCAAGGCTTTTTGTCCTGCTGTTCCCCAGCTTTCCTGTCACACCTGCAGGGATTACTTCCTTGTTCACCCAGGCCTCTGCAAATGTCACTTTTTCAAAGAGGCTTTCTCTTTCACCAAATCTAAAATATCCCTTCCCTGCCAACCATAACCCTACTCTCTCCCTCACTCACCACTTTCTATACTTATATCCTCTTATTCCTACCTGGAATTATAATTTTATTGCCTACCTGCTTCATTATAATATAAACACTACAAAGGCAGAGACTTCAGCTTGATCACAACCTTGGCATTTATTGAATAGTTAAGTAATATAACTAACAGTATCTAATAAACTGTCAAGTATTGAGCATTTCAAGTTATTTTGTAAGGGGGTAGAATTATGAACAAAATACAAATGTAGGCTATGATTGTCACTACAGAATTCACTATTAACTCTTCTGAAAAATCTATAAAGGGCAGATTACCACTTCTCCATTTGTTTTCATAGTCAAAGCCACCATCTAAGGAGATGGTGGACAGAACTACATAAACACAGAAAGCCACAAATCTCCAAGAAATCAGACTTTTCCCAGCATTCTCTTCTCAGCCCTGATACTCTCCTTCCTTCCTCATATATATATATATACATACATACATATATACATATTTTTTTTTTTTTTTGGTGGCCTGGAGAATTAAGTTCAGAAAATCTTGCCCCATGTGAATAACACTCATCTGCAATTTTTAATCTTAAAAATCTGTAGAGAATCAAATATATCTTCATTTTTGAGTACGGATATGGATTAGATTAAACAGGAAATAAGCTATGGTACAAGTTCTCTTCCCTACCTACACATTGGTTTCAGAAGATCAGGAAGTTACATGATAGTCATAGTTTACTTCCTCAATGTCCTATGATAACAAATAGGTCATTCCAAACATTCCAAATCAAAGTTGTTATCTTTCTTAGCAATGTCTATTCTGCTGTTCTCACCACCCTCATTTTATTTAAGGATGACATATTCTACTTAGTTAACCAGTCGAGCTATTTACTAGCTGTATGAATTTTGGGCAAGTTAACTCAACTTTCTACGATCTACAAAGTGGAATAAAATTTATACTGACATAATTGGAGAAGGCAATGGCAACCCACTCCAGTACTCTTGCCTGGAAAATCTCATGGACGGAGGAGCCTGGTAGGCTGCAGTCCATGGGGTCGCTGAGGGTCGGACACGACTGAGCGACTTCACTTTCACTTTTCACTTTCATGCATTGGAAAAGGAAATGGCAACCCACTCCAGTGTTCTTGCCTGGAGAATCCCAGGGACGGGGGAGCCTGGTGGGCTGCCGTCTATGGGATCGCACAGAGTTGGACACGACTGAAGTGACTTAGCAGCAGCAGCAGCAGCTGCAATAGGGTTGTTGTAAAAATTAATCAAAATGAATAAAGCACTTTCCATTGCTGCTATACAGCACACAGTCAACAATATGTAACTGTTATTTATTATTATTTTATCATTTACCAATCTTTCATTAAGTCCTATCAATGTAACCTTTGGAATGGCTCTTATCTTCATTCAGTGTTTTCCACAACTACTGTTATAATAATATGGAAATAGTTTATAAATTGTTCGAGAAGTCATCCATCCTTCACAGAAGCTGTGTAACTTGTCTAAACACAGGTCTAATTTTGTGACTCTGATGTTAAAACTTTCAACAATAATAATTCTTTAGCATCTTTTGGTAACACAACATGTATTTTTAAAAAATTAAATGAATCAACTAGTTTCATAGGCTTTAAACAAAGAATAACAGTTACTGTGTAACACCAGTTACTTTACACACCTTGTTTTAAATCCTCATAATCCCTCTAGGTTGTTTCTCTTAACTTCTTTTTACAAAGGCTCAAAGGTTAAGTGACCTGGCTAAAGCTAGCTAGGTAAGTAAGCTCAGGTATGTTTAACTCTTACCCTGTTTACGTTTTAGTAGAACCTCTTGCAACCTCTTACCATGTAGTCTATGTTTTGACTCAGAAATCCTTTTTTTAAATTGTTAAAAAATTTTTTTACAACGTTGTGTTGGTTTCTGCTGTACAACAAAGCGAATCAGCCATTTGTGTGTTCATGCTAAGTCGCTTCAGCAGTGTCTGAGTCTTTGTGATCCTATGGACTGCAGCCATCCAGGCTCCTCTCTGTCCAAGGAATTCTCCAGGCAAGAATACTGGAGAGGGTGGCCATGCCCTCCTCCAGGGGATCTTCCTGACTCAGGGATCTAACATTGCATCTTACATCACCTGCAATGGGAGGCAAGATTTTTTTAACAGTAGCGCCACCATCAGTCATAAATATACATATATCCCCTCATTCTTGAGCCTCCCTCCCCTTTCTCCATCCCACTCCTCTAGGTCATCACAGAGCACCAGACTGGGCTCCCTATGTCATACAGCAACTTCTCACCAGCTATCCATTTTACCATGCTACTTTCTCCATTCATTCACTCTCTCCCTCCCCACCCCCACTGTGTCCACAAGTCCATTCTCAACATCCTGGCTCAGAAATTCTTAACCTGAAATCCATGGAATTTAGGATGGATTTCAAAAATTATTGTGAATCCCAAGAAATTTTCAAAGGTAAATTTTAAAGAAAAGGTGAAATCATGACTTTTCTACATTTATAAAATGAACACATGTCAATCATTTTATTTAAGTAATTAACCAGGGAACTAGTTAAGTCCTAAAAACCAGTTCAAAGGTGAACTCAAAAACTAGACAAGCATAAATACAAGCAAGCAAAAATATTGAAATGAACTTGTTAACAGCTGTAACACTAATCAGGGCAATAACTCTGACTTATTTCAATTATAACTTACATAATTGTAACATAGCTCAGTGACAATGAAAAGCAGAGGTAAGCTGGAAAAGTAAGCCAGACACCTTTTATTTTGGCCATTTTAACCTCTTTCACAATTTTTCTTTAAAAGGTTATAGAAAATGTTTAGACATGTATATGCATTTTCCTGGGAGGCTCATTCATATCTTTTAAATCACATTTTAAAAGGAAATGGTGTGTCAAAAAGGTTAAGAACTATAGTTCTAGTCACAGCTGACTATCCAGCAGTGCCCACTTTCTTGTCTCTGCCTCTGCTTTAAATGAGTCTTCTCGTCTTCCTTGTCTTATCAACTCTTATTCAGTTTTCAAGGCCCAGGTTAAACGGCATCTTACTCTTTCTAGCTTTCTGCTAGCACATTTTCCCTAAACACTCGCCTCATCTGTTTCCCTTTAGGTATGTCTATTAACGCACTCAATAATACACTGTATTTTTTCTTCCTTCCATAACTGGATTTTCAGCTCTCTGATAGAGACAAAAGTTCTGAAAAAGGAAATGACTTAATTTTATTTTTTGACTTAATTTTAAAATACAAGTCCACATTCGCTATCTGTTGGCCACCAAAACTCGAATCTGCGAAGAAAAGCAATTCCCCTTTTACCTACTGCCCCTTTAGGTACCCATCCTTCCTCGCGGAAGACGTCAAACGCGGGACTGCCCCAACCTTTCAAAACCGGACGACAGGCGCCCCCAATTACTAGAAAACTGGAACTGCAAGGGCTGCCGGAGAACTCTTGCGCGTGCGCACAGAGAACTAGGACACTAGGGCAATCGAACTGATGGGTGGGTGGGAGGGGGCGGGATGAGAAGGACCAGAGACGACAGAAAGGACTGCATAGAAAAACACTGAGAGTAATTGAGACCTCACCCAACCTGGGCTACCCTAGAGTCCACTTAGAACTTACTCTGTCCAATTCCCAAAACACAGGGCCAGAGACTGCGTTCTTCAGGTCTTCGCGTCCCCCGAACCTTATAGTCGTGGTTATTTTAGCGTCACATGAGCGACACTTCTTCCGAACGCCTTGGAAAAGATGGGCCCAGAGGCTGTGCGACCGTCATTTACGTCACAGGCGTAGGCTCGCTCAGCGTGGGGGCGGGACATCGGAGAACGCAGTCGCCACAGAGGCTCGCAGCCAAAGAGGAATTTGATTGGCAGTTTGAAAACGGCCGTTCAGGTCCGGAGCCGTGGTGGGCGGGCTAAATAGTGGGGTTTGATCCGGTGCGGTCGCGAATTGATGATGTCACGACTTTTCGCGGGAGAAGTTCGAAAGTGGGTGTTGTGCAATGAGCAAGTTAAAAGAGCTGTTTCTACTCAGGAGTTTCTGGGGAGTGAGGGTAGATAGGCTGGAGTTTTGAGCTCCAGGTGCTGTCACTGATTTTGATGCGACGGGCGAAGGAGTTTGCTCCGCCAGACGGGGTCCGGTAAGGAAGCTGTGTGGAGACAAGGTTGGTTCACGGCTTGCCCCAGCAGCTT
Source organism: Bison bison bison (assembly GCF_000754665.1). Taxonomy (NCBI): domain Eukaryota; kingdom Metazoa; phylum Chordata; class Mammalia; order Artiodactyla; family Bovidae; genus Bison; species Bison bison. The sequence goes on from NW_011494961.1 coordinate 4,463,226, forward strand.
GTAAATAATTCGTGCTTCGTCTTTACCACCTTCCCCCAACTCCTGCTGTGCAGTTCCGGTATCCGTGTGAGAACCCGGGATGGTTTTGCTGTTTATTTTTAGGACTGACAAAGGGTCTCTTCTTCATTGTCATCTGGTTACCCAAGATAGTGATAATTAGAACGTTGGCAAATGAAATGTGAGCATCTTTTGGTTGTCTGAACTGGACGGTTTCTTAAAAGCCTCTTGGGCTCGTGATTCTTAAATTTTTAAATCTGTGAACCATTTAGGGATTCGAGAGATCCTGCTTGTTCCAAAAGAAAAGGACCAAAAACGTCTCATCGTACTTAGTAAGAACAGCTCATATTTTAGTGATAACACCGAATTTTATACATAAATCTAAAAAACAGCACACTAATGTATGTGTGAAGATATGTATGTAATTCTGTACTAAATTATCACAAAACATCTAATCTCTCCTCTTTTTTTGAAGTGTAATCCTTTGAAGTAATCTACCACTTACAAGAATTTGGACCTTCTCAATACCTTTTACATTGCAAATCCCTCAAGTAGTATTTCTAATTTAGGAAAACAATGGGGGAATTTATTTTGCAATTGGTAAACAGCATATAAGTAATCCTAAAGAAGTAAATACTGGATTTCTAACCTGTAAATTGTGATGGTAATAACAACTTTTCAGGATTATGAGACTGATAAATATTTTATGTAAAGAACCCAGTCCCATTCTTGCCTGATACAGTAGGTTTTACATAGTCACATAATGTAGTTTTTGTGAATGGGAACACCAGAATTTAGACTACTTAGTTTTGAATTCTGAATCTGCCATTTATTTACTTCATGATCTTAGGCAAATTACATACTTATTATGTACCTCACTTCCTATTTTTGTAAAATGAGTGTAAAAAATAGCATCTGTACTATAAGGTGTAAATATTTAAAGCATTTTAACAGTGTCTATCATATAATTTGCACTGAATAAATAATAGCTGTTATTAAAGCGATCTAATGTTAACTGCTACATGCCAAGCATTGTGTTGACACTATGTAGTCTTATCTACATATATAGGAAGTCTAACCCATTCACTGGCTAGAAGCAAGTTGCTGTAAAAGCAGCAGTGAGCGATGTGTTTCTTTGGACCTCTGTTACCTTCTTGGCATTCACTAGGCATCTAGCAATCCTGTAAGCTGGAGGGGAGGGATTAGGATATGGAGTTATATTTCTGAAAGGCAGTGCCTCTGTAGGTCTGGTCCTGTGCTGTGAACTATGTCATGGGACAAGTATTCATATCTCATTTGTGTACTGTTTGCCCTGCCCTTTCTCCATGTGGCAGCCAGAGCAATCTTTGTAAAACCCAAGTCAGATCATGTAATCTTATTCTTAAAATTCTGCCTTGGCCTCCTACTGTCTTTTTAAAAAGTCCAAACAACTTAGCATAAAATAGAATGCCCTTCGCATCCTGTTATTGCTCGCTTTTTCAGTCTTATCTCTCACAACTCACTATCTTACACTTGATTATAAACTAAAGTTCCTTGATTATGCCTTGCTAAGTCTTCCACAGGTCTTTTGTACATGTTATTCTTATTTGGAAATACCCTCCTTGGAATTTTTCCTTAGTTAATGATTATTTCGGTTTACAGTATATGCATTATGTCTTTCAGGAAACCTTGTTTGATGCCCTAGACTGAGTTGGGTGCCCCTCCAGTGCTTTTCCTTCCATATTTTTTGTAATTACTGTTTATTACCCTGCTATACTGAAAATTCCTTGAGACTAGGAGCAGTATTTTGTTCATTTTAGTATCTTGGCCTAGTGCTATGTACACATAGTACATAGCACACAGTAAGTACTAAATATATGTGATTTATAAATACCATGTAGGTGGCCTATTTTTATACGTTTTGTATGTATAAAGGATGACTTTAATCCAGAATTGCAAATCATTGCTTTATTGGATACCTGTAGGTTTCAAACTTGAGTGTGTATCACTGTCACCTCCAGTGCTTTTTAAATTACAGGTACTGGACCCCAGTGCCAGCCTTTATGATTTAATAGGTCAAGACTCAAGAATTTGAATTTCTAACTAGCTCCCAGGTGTTGCTAATGTTATTGGCCCAGAGATCTAAGGCCCTGCTTAAAAATAATAATACTTTCTTTGGCATTTCTATTTACTTCTTCAGTTCATCATCAGTGATTTTAGATTACCAGATTTGCCCACAATAACAATTTTATCCAATAGCATGGGATAAGTATAATTGCAACTCATTGCAATTATATTGAAAAAGTTTTTCCTTGGAGATGTATTATAATGTATATTTGGTTTTAGATACTATGTTCCATTGACTTTGAAAATGTAAAAGGAAAAATTTGAAATGCAAGGGGGCCATCTTGTGGTGATCATAGTAATTCAGAGAATTTTAGAAATTGAAGCTCTTTCTCAGAGAAACCCAGCTTCTGGGGCAGGGGAAAATCAATTTTCTGATACATATTATGGCACCTGGAAAAACGTCTGCAGCCTACTCATTATTTTATATATTTTACCTAGTTTTCTCTTTACTTGGGAAATTCTTTTTCCACAGTGTGGTGTCACTATTCTGTTGGGTCCTCAGTGGCAGGTAATTTGATTACATCCGTGGGTTGGGTTTTTTTTTTTTTTTTTTTTTTGGCTTAACCTTT